>NC_042628.1:79865282-79871169 GCF_901001135.1 Rhinatrema bivittatum | reverse complement strand
CCACCCCCTCCCCCTCCATCCCTCAGTCTCTCCCAAAGCTCAACACCCCCACCCCTCCCCCTCCATCCCTCAGCACCCCCCACCCCTCCCCCTCCATCCCTCAGCACCCCCCACCCCTCCCCCTCCATCCCTCAGTCTCTCCCAAAGCTCAGCACCCCTCACCCCTCCCCCTCCATCCCTCAGCACCCCCCACCCCTCCCCCTCCATTCCTCAATCTCTCCCTTCCTATTACAGAAGATTGTCCCGGGGCATTTCTGCTTTACATAGGGTAAGAGGGAACCACTGACTAAATGGAAAGAAGAGGAAGGGACTTATTAACATGCAGAGCTGTGGCCTTTTCCAGAGAGTAACACTCAGTCCCTCTGCAGTGCTGTTTATCTGCTGCCCCTCTATCTTTCCACGCTCCTCTCTCTCACGTTGCCTCTCTGCGCTCCTCACCCGGTCTCCTTGCCCTCACATCCCAGGCAGATGTGTTTCCCTCCCTAGTGGTCCTTTCTCCATACCTTCCCCCGGTTCCTGCGCTCCTCCCTATTGCTCTCACTACCTCCATCTGTGAGTTCACACTCCCGCCATTATCCCAACCCCTGGTTATTCCTACTCTCCCCCCCCCCTCCAGTCACCAGTCCCTGATCTCCCCCCTCCAATAGGTCAAATAGCAGAAGAGGGCTCTCGCTGGTCCCTCCTTCCTCTGAGCAGCTGGATTCTGGCTCCTCTCAATCTCAGCAATCCTCTCTGTCTCTCAGGCTCCTCCCGACCCCTCAGTGCCTCTTCTACCTAGTAACAAACAATACCAAATAAAGGCCAAATGGATCACCCGCGAGATTCATTTCCCTGTGTCTGAACCGCGTGGTTCTCCTTCGTGCAGAAGTGCAGGAGAGAGGAACAGGTCTGAGGTGTGGGAGCAGGTGACCAGCAGTCAGGGTCAGAGGAGACAGTCAAGAGAAGTGAGCCATCGGTACGGGAGAGGGGGAGAGACCCCTGCCCACCCCCACAAAGGGTTTCTGCCCTGCTACCTGTTAGTCCAAATGGAAACTGAGAGTCAACTGTGATCACCTTCCATTTCAAGCAATGTCCTCCAAACTGAGCTTGGTTTTCTGTGTCAAGTTAACAATTCTATGTTTTGTCTCCCATTTGGCTCCACAGATGTTTCCTTTGCACGTCACCTTCCCGATCCTCTTCCTGTCCCTGATTCAAGGTAAAGTTTAGTAAACTGCTTGCTGTGTGCTGGAGTTCACACCTCCGTTTCTCATTTTTCTTGGAGTGAGGCGTGGTGGATGAAGAGAGCTTGAAGAGAAAGTAATGTAATGTGCTCTCTTGTGAAAATTTGATGACCTTCGGAGTGAGGAAACTCACCCAAAGATGAGATTTGTGCAATGTTCTCTCAACCTAGCTTGATGTTACCCAGGTAGAGAGTCCATCAAGCTAGGTTGAGAGAACAATGCACAAATCTCACCTTTGGGTGAGTTTCCTCACTCCGAAGGTCATCAAATCTTCACAAGAGAGCACTGTTCTGTTCATACGTCTCACTCTGAATGTCAAAGTGGCCCCTAACCCCTACACTAATACCTAAAGCTCACCTCGAGTAACTAGGTGGGCCTCCCACAGAGATATAAATGCCTATCTAGCGTTGGGGGGGTATCATGGCTAGTGTCTCTCTCTCATGAGTCCCTGAGCCCTGCTCCTTTCTCCCCACCCCCTGCAGCTCCCAGCACTCACAGATTCCAGGTTTCCATTCCTGCAGAGTCTACATGACTCCCTGAGCCCTGCTCCTCCCTCCCCACCCCCTGCGCTCACAGATTCCAGGCCAGAGCCCGTCCCATTCCTGCAGAGTCCACATGACTCCCTGAGCCCTGCTCCTCCCTCCCCACCCCCCTGCGCTCACAGATTCCAGGCCAGAGCCCGTCCCATTCCTGCAGAGTCCACATGACTCCCTGAGCCCTGCTCCTCCCTCCCCACCCCCTGCGCTCACAGATTCCAGGCCAGAGCCCGTCCCATTCCTGCAGAGTCCACATGACTCCCTGAGCCCTGCTCCTCCCTCCCCACCCCCTGCGCTCACAGATTCCAGGCCAGAGCCCGTCCCATTCCTGCAGAGTCCACATGACTCCCTGAGCCCTGCCCTCACTAAACACATGAGCAGGGATGATAAGTGTTCAAGATGACATCATCGTGGGTTGATGTTTTATGCTTTCTAAACTTATCTACAGGAGAAGCCAACGTTTCACTGCCGAATGAGAATGATGGAAGAGACTTGCATTCCCAACCTACTGAAAGTAAGAACAACTTATTGTATTGGAAGGGAGAGAATCAGTCAGGGACTGTTTCACAGAATGAGTTACCTTGACAGAATACCCATCACGAGAGGTCTTTAAGAACACATAAAGTCCTCTCACCGAGAAGGCTCAGGGATAATAGATGTTGCATTATCTTTACAGTTCTCTTCTAGACCTTTTGTTCTATGGTTTTCCTGCTGATTCTCAGGATATTTGCAACTGAATGCATGAGATATATTTCTGCCAGTGGTTGGGGTTCCTGTTTGATCTATGCCCCTCCAGATTTCTGACATGTGCACCAATCTTTACTAACTGATTTTCTATTTGTCTTGAAATTGTATAAAAATGATTTTATCATTTTAAGTTCTTAATGTAGGTCATGCAGATAGTGAAGTGGACCTGTATAATGATAGCCAGAGTATCAAATAACCACTCTCTTCTCTCTGGCTGGGCAGGGAAGAAAATCTCCAATGCCCTTCCCTGAACTCTGGTACCATGCATCCCATTAGTGCTGGCAAAATAAGAGCAGCAGACACCACTTCTAAATTCAAACCATTAATTTTATTTCTGGATGAACCAGCCAGCAACAAGAAATTACTAATTACCTGATAATTTCCTTTCCTCTAAGGATGGCAGGCAATCCACATGAGTGGCTTATACACCTCTACCAGCAGATGGAGACAGAGTAAAGCTGATCTGGAAGACATATAGCCCTGCCCCAATATCAGCTCAAAGTATTCTCTGGAAAAGCCAAACTGTGGACAAACTGATTAGACTTGAACATGACTATTAACAATCAACCACTCATACTTCCGACCAATTTGGAACCCTGAGCACAGATAAAATAATTAACATTCACTAAACTTAGGGGCTGGCTATAACTCTTACCAGTCCTTTAACGAATAAACAGGAACCACTCTGCATCTTCCGCATATAAGGACGAACTAAAAGACAAGACGGCAGCCGAGGGCGGATTATGGATTGGCCTGCCTTCCTTAGAAGAAAGGAAATGATTAGGTAAGTAGTAATTTCTCCTTCCTCTGCACTCAAGCAAGCCAATCCACATGAATGGGATGTACCAAAGCTACTTTCGAACAGGGCGGGAAGTTGTTCATGGACCCATCAACACTGCACATGTGAAGGTGGTGTACTCCGGAGCCCAGTCGTCCAAGCGCCAATACTTGGAGAAAGTATGTAAGGAGGACCATGTCTCTGCTCAGCAATCCTCAACAGGAGATAACAACTGAAGGTCTACTCACAATACCACCAGGGACCCACAGCACCCACATAGCCAGCTGAGATGATTTCTCTTACCCAATGGGCTATAGTCGCCCGTATTGCAAGTTAACCTTGTTTATCTCCACCATAGAGCACAAACAATCACTCATACTGTCTGAAAGTGTTAGCAATATTCCAGCATCGCATCCGCTGTCGCTTGACATCCAAGGCATGCAACAGTCAATATTCACGCCCATCTCTATCCCTGTCCTATGTGGGAAGGGGCCTAAACTAATTCAAATGAAACTCCAAAACCACTTTCAGCACAAGAAAAGGTACCATCCTAATCTGTACCACCCCCGGAGCTATTTGCAGAAACAGTGCACGGCAAGAATGAGCCTGCAGCTCTGAAACTGGTTGTGCTAAACTGATAGTCAAGAAATTCAAGACCAGGCTAAGGTCCATAAGAGGCACCAGTAACCACAAGGGAGGACATAAATTCCTAACTCCCTTCACCAATCTGGACACATCTGAATGGGAGGCAATGTCCCACCATTGACTTATTCTCCACGAAAAGCAAGTGCTTTACTTTCACCCTCAAAGTGCTAAGGGCCAAGCCTTTTAGCTGGCTTTCCTGCAGAACTTCCAACATCAGTGGAATGTCAACTGTGAGAGGATGAAAACCTCGCTCCTTACATTAGCACCTAAATAGCCTCCAAACTCTAACATAAGCTAGAGATGCAGAAAATGTTCTGGTCCAGAGCTCAGTGGAATTCAATGCAGAAGAATAACCATAAGACAAAACCAACCCGATAATCATGTAGCATGAACTCCTGATGCAATAGATCCTTCCTGAATGGAAATCTGAGAGTACTGATAGACTCTGAAGAATGGCATACCATGGCCTACAGCTAATTCGGAGCGCACAGAATTAGCAGTTTACCAGTCTACAGAATTATTCAGTCTACCTTGCAACCTTCTAAATGATCCAGGCAATCAATGGCCATAGCAGGAAGGCATACCACATCCCGATCTGTGGCCAGGCCTGGACAAGAGCATCGATACTTAGTACTCTTGGATCCCTTCTGCGACTGAAGAACCGTGATGTTGCATGTGCTGGCCGCAGCAGGCCCACGGCCAGGCCTTCTTTCCTCCGTTTGCCTGTCCCAGCACCTGTCTCCGCTTCTCTCACAGCCATGGGCCGCCGCCTCCAACTTCGGGCTGCCCCCTGTGCTCCTGACTCCACGACGGACACCTCTGCTCCATGGCGGGCCTCCCCGTGTGGTCCTCAGGTAGATGCTGCCGTCCCGTGTCGTGCCCCTCTCTTCTTTTAAAGGGGCTGCAGCGGGAATCCAACCCACAGCCCCGGATGATGACGTCACTGGATCCTGGTATATAAGGCCAGGCCTAGTCAGAGTTTCTTTGCCTTTGCAACAGGTCTCCACGCTGGACGAGTGCTTAGTTTCTTCCTCTGGTGATCCCTTCGTATTCCTAGTTCCTGTTTTGTCTGAGTTCCTGTTCCTGATTCTGGTATTCATTCCTGCTTCTGTGTTCTGTGACTACCCTGCTTTTCCTACAGACTGATTCTCCTGGACCTGACCACTGCTTTGCCTGACAACGCTACTGATCATCTCCTGGACCTGACCACTGCTTTGTGTTGTGGGAATGCTGGAGGTGGTCCCATCTCTGGGATTTCGTGTGCCCTTCAGCCACAACACAGCCGCAGAGGAGCTCCGGCAAGTGCCGTGGCAGGCGAGGAGTGTCCAAGCATGGACTGAAGCTGAGAGTTCTGGAGGGTAGAACCCTGGTCTGGCCTGGCCTCTGCCAAACATTTAAGCATCAGAGACACCCCAACAATGCAATGTTGGTCTCTGGAGTAGCCGTCCAGCCACTCGATAGCCCTTTCAGACCTGCCGCACGGGAGCAGCAAATGCGACAGGACGGACAGTGGCTGAAGGGCGAAGACATCAAATGAAGATGAAGACTCAGGATACGTGAGGGCTTCACGGAGACTTGAAGGGATGAGACGAGACTCAAGGTATTCGAGGTGAGATGAAGACTTGTAAGGATAAGACGAGACTCAAGGTATTCGAGGTGAGATGAAGACTTGTAAGGATGAGACGAGACTCAAGGTATTCGAGGTGAGATGAAGACTTGTAAGGATGAGACGAGACTCAAGGTATTCGAGGTGAGATGAAGACTTGTAAGGATGAGACGAGATGCAAGGTATTCGAGGTGAGATGAAGACTTGTAAGGATGAGACGAGACTCAAGGTATTCGAGGTGAGATGAAGACTTGTAAGGATGAGATGAGACTCAAGGTATTCGAGGCGAGATGAAGAGACGAAGAGTTGTAGGCTGATACGAGCCTGTCAGACAAATCTGATTGACATTTTTGAT
>NC_042628.1:79585417-79771121 GCF_901001135.1 Rhinatrema bivittatum | reverse complement strand
TGGGTGACTAGGGAATTAGATCAAGGAAGAGCACTTGGTGTCATCTACTTGGATTTCAGCAAAGCTTTTGATACGGTCCCGCACAGGAGGCTTGTGAATAAAATGAGAAGCTTAGGAGTGAATGCCAAGGTAGTGGCCTGGATTGCAAACTGGTTGACAGACAGAAGACAATGTATGATAGTAAATGGAACTTACTCTGAAGAGAGAGCGGTATTAAGCAGAGTGCTGCAGGGATCAGTGTTGGGACCGGTTCTGTTCAATATCTTTGTGAGCGACATTGCGGACGGGATAGAAGGTAAGGTTTGTCTTTTTGCAGATGACACTAAGATCTGCAACAGAATGGACACGCTGGAAGGAATAGAGAGAATGAGACGGGATTTAAGGAAGCTGGAAGAGTGGTCGAAGATATGGCAGCTGAGATTCAATGCCAAGAAGTGCAGAGTCATGCATCTCCCCCCATCGAACTGTATTCGATGGGGGGAGAAGGGCTGATATGTACGGAGCAGGAGAGAGACCTTGGGGTGATAGTCTCTAATGATCTGAAGTCGGCGAAACAATGTGTCAAGGCGATAGCTAAAGCCAGAAGAATGCTGGGCTGCATAGAGAGAGAGGGAAGTGATAATCCCCTTATACAGGTCCTTGGTGAGGCCTCACCTGGAGTACTGTGTTCAGTTCTGGAGACCGTATCTCCGAAGGGACAGAGACAGGATGGAGGCGGTCCAGAGAAGGGGGACCAAAAAGGTGGAGGGTCTTCATCGAATGACTTATGAGGAGAGATTGAAGAATCTAAATATGTACACCCTGGAGGAAAGGAGGAGCAGGGGTGATAGATTCAAACTTTCAGATACTTGAAAGGTTTTAATGATCCAAAGATAACGACAAACCTTTTCCGTTGCAAAAAAATCAGCAGAACCAGGGGTCACAATTTAAAACTCCAGGGTGGAAGACTCAGAACCAATGTCAGGTGTTATGGTCTTGGTTTCCCAGAATGCTAACATTGCTGTCTGTCCTCCAGGTGCATTATTTACAGTTCAGTACTAGCAGGGATGAAGGTCTGAGTCACTGTCTGCTTACGATCTGCCGTTGGGCGAGGATGTCAGGGTGGAGAAAGGTTGCCAGTTAATTTGCTGTCACTTGCACAGATTGATTCAGCCTTGCTTATTTCCTAGTGCATCTATGGATTTGTAATTCCCATTTTTCTCAGAGAAGAAGTCCATACAGATGCAGTGCAGGTAAACCAGGACTGGTTTAGTGTGACCCTGATGACCTTCAGTTAGTTGTGGACCTTAAAGAGAAACCCCTCAGGTTTCATAGCTTCTTACTGCCTGTCCCTCAAGTCACACATCGTCTGAGCTATTGCGCGAGTCATTAGACATCTGGACAGGTTGGATCAGTCCTGGTTTTATCTTCATTCTTATCATTGAGTTTGTTATAGGGAGAATTACAAGGCCAGGGAAGTAATGGGGTGAAAATAACAGGCCTGGCTCATCCTGTCCACGTGACACGGAATTCCCTGCTGAGCTTGCTTTCCACTTTTTGTTATTTCTTCACTTCCAGATGTAAGGATCAGGGCAAAAAGTAAAAAAATGCCTTCAAGTCTGTTTACTTTTTACTTAGGGTTTGTTGGGTTTTTTTTTTTGGGGGGGGGGGGGGGGATTTTTTTTCCTTTCAGAAGTTGTAGGCAATGAGATTATTGGGCAGAGAATGCCAGTTTTGTAGGCTTTTTGCTGAACCTTAAATGTAATCCTTGGTCTTATGTATCTGAGCAGCAGTGATGGAAAGGCAGGTTTTCTGCCCAGAGGAATCAGGTTTTTGGGAGAATTTGGGGATTTGGTGCTGTAGTTAAGAGCTGCACCTCCATTTACCTCTGGCTGGGACACTAATGGTGAGATCTACTCCTCGGCTGCATAAGAATGAGGAACAGTAAGCAAAACCACTTTATCTTGTTTGAGTGTTCCTAATGGGTTTTACTTCTAGTTTGGCCAGCGATACACTTCTCCACAAAGGAACCCGCACAAGATAAAGTGGTTTTGTTTATTTTTTGATGCATTTATCAGCACTTGAGAAAAGCTCTTCAGCTCTAAAAGCCTAAAACTGTTTGATGGCGCCTGAGTGGCTGTCGGTTTTTTCTTTGTAGGTTGGACAGCAGGAATCCTGACTACAGAAAATGTACGGCTGGAGACTGGCAGGACTGACTCCCAAATTTCCCTCTCCCTGCCTACTGAAGGTAAAGGCAGGCTCAGATTTCCTTTTCATAGCTTTCTAGAGTTAGAGGAATTATTATAATCAGTTAGTCGCCCAGCTGAAGAGCAAAATACGAAAAGAAAAGAGGCGGGCACAAGAGAGCAGAGAGAGGAAGAGAAATCACAGAGACTGATAAGGGGATCAGAGAGAGGCAGATCAGAGGAGGACGGGAGAGAAGAAGGGGGATGGAGAGAGAAACGGGAATCAGGAGGGGAGAGAAAGAGAGGGAATGACTGGAAAGCAGAGTGTGTGAAAAAGACAAAGAAAGAGAGATGGACCGATGGGAGGATGAGAGAGAAGGGAGACTAAGAGAGACAGAAAGAGAGAAAGAAACTGTGATAAGGTAGAATAAGTGGGATGGATGTTAGCAAACTGGCTAAAGCAGACATGGTTCTTTTATCAGCACCACTGGGGAAACTGCTCCTCTAACTTAGTGCTGGAGTCGCTGGTTTAGAACCCATATTGTGAGTTTAAATTCTAAGATCGCCAGTTGCAAAAACAGCTTGTGACAGTATAGAACCTACACACAGATAAGCAAAGAGCCACATGAAGCCTCTTTAGCCGGGGCTGGATAATTGTCTTGTCTCTGGTTTTCTAAGACATTAGGAGACTGATATAATAAGGGGTGCTAAACTTTGCACAATTGTTGGTGCACTAAAATTACTTCTAGTATCAGAATATTTGATACTAGCACTAAAATAGTGCTAGTATCAAATAGTGCTCAAACTAGCACTAAAATAGTGTGCTAGTTTGAGCACACTTTCCATGCATGAAAATAACCAGTGCATATGGAATTACGTCCGGCACAGATACATGTGTCTAACATTAACACACAATTTTTTTACTTCACCTTTAGCACTGATTCTTTTTGGGGCATCTCTAGAGGTGAAACAAAATTTTAAATTCCATTTATTTTTATGGATAGAAATGGAAGTTAAACAAAAAACCGAGCCACCTACATACTTGGGTTTCCCAACATGGAATCCCCAGTTCCCTGTACGTCCCCGGATCAGTCCAGACTCCTGGGTTTTGCCTCCCCTCCAGCAGATGGAGACAAAGAAGATTTTGACTGACACTGCCCTGTACCTCGAGGTGCCACCTACAGTCCGTCAGTATTTCTCTGTCTCCAGCAGATGGTGGAGGTTCAAAATCCTACAGTCAGTGACAGATAGATAGTTTCAAAAAAAAAAAAAGAAAAAGGAATAGATCAAAAATATAAAGAAAAAAGAGTGAAGAGAATAGGAATTTTCCTGCGCCTCCCAGGGGGGTTGGCAGGTTCTGGTGAGACCATCCCCCCCCCTGGTATTTGAGGCTGTGTGGAGCTGAGGGTTGGGGATCCTGCTTGCTTGCCCTGCTGACAGTGATTGGGGTGATACCAGGGAGCCTGGTTCACTCACCCTGAAGGGAACAGGACCCAGTGTCACTTTTGGAGCCACGTTTGGAAAACAAAAAAATTAAAATAAAGCTTCTTTGCTCAACTGTCCGGGGCTGATTCCCCATTCCCTCCGATGCTGTTCTACTGCCGTCGCAGTTTTTTCTGCCAATAGCTTTGCCGGTCCCTGGGGTAGTTCGGCCGGCTTCCGATGCTATGTGGTATGGCCTGCTGCACACAGCACTTAACTCAATATGTGTGTCTTTGTTATTTTATTGCACTTTTAACATAAGTAGAATATACAGTTCAATAGAATTAATCATAGACAAGAAAAAGGACAATATTTATAACTTTCATCAACTAGTCTTTATTATGAAACTGTTACCGAACTTTAATGGCACTTTTATAGATAGTATTAATATACACAACCTCCATCTATATAAATAAAAATGTTAAATAGTTTGAACGTAATCGATAATCTCAGAAACTACTGCACCAATTGCTTTCAAATTTGGACACAACCTTGCTTTCACTTTCGGCAAGGTTCTTCTCTATCTAGATTACATAGATGTCACACGGTTATAGATAAAAACATGTTTTTAGATGTTTGTGGGGAAAACAGCGACATCTGTTGGACAGACATGCAATACACGCTATCTACCTTGGGAAATGAAACTGCTGTACTGCGCATGCGCGGGCGGGAGCGCACGTCGGGCGCAGCGGGACCAACATGCCACTGGGAGGAGCAGTAGCGGTGCACGTCTGGCACAGCGGAACCAACATGGCGCTGGGAGGAGCAGCAGCGGTGCACGTCGGGCACAGCGGGACCAACATGGCGCTGGGAGGAGCAGCAGCGGTGCACGTCGGGCACAGCGGGACCAACATGGCGCTGGGAGGAGCAGCAGCGGTGCACGTCGGGCACAGCGGAACCAACATAGCGCTGGGAGGAGCAGCAGCGGCGGACCGGCGGTGATATCGGGCGTGGTGGTGTCGGCCGGCCGAACTTCGACACCTGGGAGGAGCTGCGGCGGCGGTCTGGTACGGCTCACGTGCACAACAGGGAGGGATCCTCGCTGACCTTGTGTGTTCGGGAGCGTGCCGCGCAGAACCGCACAAGAGGGAGAGGGACGGGGGGGGGGGGGGATCAGCTGGGAGGGCATTGGGAGCGGGAGGGGATCAGAGTCAGGGAAGGAGATTGAGAGAGGGTGCGGTGTCACTGACAAAAAGGTAGGGAGTAGACAGTGAGGGGAGGGAGAATGAAGGGGGCGGTGAGTGTCAGGGGAGAGACACAGAGGGGAGAGGTGAGTGTGAGGGGTGAGAGTTGGAGTGGGGACAGGGGAGTGAAGGGGGGGTTAGTGACCAAAGGGGGAGGGGTGAGTGTGAGGAGAGAGAGTTGGAGTGGGGACAGGGGAGGAAAGGGGGGGTGAGTGACCAAGGGGGAAGAGGATGAGTGACTGAGGTAAATGAGCAAGGGGACGGGGGAGGGGGTGAAAAGAACCTGACTCTGCCACTGCAACGCGTGGCCGGGTAACACTAGTACTTTTATATGTGCCTTTCTGTAAACCGTTGTGATGGTATATAACTTAATGACGGTATAGAAAAGATTTTAAATAAATAAATTGTTTGGAGACCAGAGCTGTTCGATTGACGCTGCAGGCACTTCTTCCTGTGCTGCAGGGGAAATCGGTCAGGATCCTGTCCGACAATGCGACAGCAGTAGCCTATATCCATCGTCAAGGAGGGACCAAGAGTCGGCCTGTGGTGATCGAGGCCCGGGAGTTGATCAGCTGGGCAGAGCGGCACCTAGTCAGGATTGCAATCAGATTTCCTCAGTCATCACCAGCTCAATCCCAGGGATTGGGAGCTGTCCAACAACGCCGTCCACCTCATATGCGACAAGTGGACCAGGCTGAGTGTGGATTTGATGGCGACGTTTCGAAATGCCAAAGCCCCGCAGTTCTTCAGTCAATGCCAGGAGCCAGGAACAGAGGGGGTGTTCTCTCTTGGCCAGGGAACGTCCTGCTGTACGTGTTCCCGCCTTGGTCTTTGGTTGGCAAAGTGCTGTGGCGTATAGAAGCTTATCCGTGAGAGGTGATCCTGGTAGCGCCGGAATGGCTGAGGCGTCCGTGGTTTGTGGATCTAGTCAATCTAGCGGTGGACGGCCCCCTGAGGTTTCATCTGCTGCCAAATCTCCTACATCAGGGGCCTGTTTGTTTGGAAGAGGCAGATCGCTTTTGTCTAGTGGCATGGCTTTTGAGAGACAATGGCTAAAGAGTAAAGGTTATTCGGATGCAGTGGTTGCTACTCTCTTGCAGTCTAGGAAAACTTCTACCTCCCTGGCCTATGTCAGGGTGTGGGGAATCTTTGAGTCTTGGTGTGTGGAGCACAAGGTGGAGCCTACTCAGGCCTTGGTGGGAGATATTTTGGCCTTCTTACAAGTTGGCTTGGCTAAAGGTTTATCTTATAGCTCTCTGAGGGTCCAGGTAGCAGCTCTTGGTTGTTTCTGTGGTAAGGTGCGAGGTGTGGCCTTGGCTGCACATCTGGACATGGTGCGTTTTCTCCGGGGGGGCAAAGCGTTTGTGTCTTCCGGTCCGGAATCCTTGTCCTTCGTGTGGTGCATTTTGAGCGTTTAAAGAGGGCAATATTAAAAGATCTTACTTTAAAAGTGTTTTTTCTCATGGCTATTTCTTCAGCACGACGAAAGTGTCGGAGCTTCAGACTTTGTCCTGTAGAGAGCCCTTCTTAAGGATTATGGATATGGGAATCTCTTTGAGGTCAGTTCCCTCCTTTCTCCCAAAGGTGGTATCCTTTCATTTGAATCAGTCAGTGGAACTCCCTTCATTTCCAGACTTGGACTGCTCCGATCCTCAGTCTAAGGACCTGCTTAAGTTGGACGTGCGGCGGGTTCTGTTACGTTACTTGGAAATTACAAATAGCTTCCGCTTGTTGGACCATCTTTTCGTGCTGTGGAATGGCCCCAAAAAGGGGCATAAGGCTTCTAGGGCCACTATCGTGTGCTGGTTGAAAGAGGCTATTGGATCTACGTATATGGTTCAAGGCCGTCTGGTTTCGGTCGGTCTTCGGGCGCATTCTACCCAGTCGCAGGCGGCTTCGTGAGCCAGTTTTGCCGCAGGAGATTTGTAGTGTGGTTACTTGGAAGTTACTTGGAAGTCTTTGCCCACCTTTGCCAGGCATTATCGGTTGGATGTCCAGGCCCCAGGTTCTGGGGGTTTTGGAGAAAGTGTGCTCCGAGTGGGACTCTCAAAGTCCCACCCCACTTAGGGAAGCTTGGGTACATCCCAGGAGTCTGGACTGATCCGGGTATGTACAGGGAAAGGAAAATTGGTTCTTACCTGCAAATTTTCATTCCTATAGTATTTATTTATTAAAAAAAAAATTTCTATACTGTCATTAAGTTATTTACCATCATAACGGTTTGCAAAAAAGGCACATATAGTAGGGTATAGTTAGTACTTTGCAAAAAAGGTGCCAGTAGTATTCGGTAACATAGAAATGTTAAAAACTAGCTGAATAATGATATATATTACCTATTGATACATGACTCATGGGTGAAGCAGATGTGATTCATTCTAGACTTTTCAGTTGTTTTTACAATTATCAGTGTGATAAAAATAATTTCCAGGTAGGTATCTGGAGATTATGTGTTAGGCGCTTTATGCCAGCTGTACCTTACTTACGGATCAGTCCAGAGTCCCGCCCATTTCAGAGCTGGGGTAACGGAGAGTCCGCTCGTTCAGTCCTTATTGTTTTTCTCTGCAGATTGCTTCTGAAGGGTACAACTGGTTCTGCTCCCACTTGGGGTTCGAGTGTGAGCAGGGTTTTTGGCGTTGCAGGGTTTCTCCTGACTTTACTCATGAGGGTGTAAAATTTTTAATAGTTTGTGTAGTTTTTATTCATTATGCTTGGGTACAGTGTAGGTGGCACCTCGAGGTACAGGGCAGTGTCAGTCAAAAACTTCTCTGTCTCCATCTGCTGGAGGGGAGGCAAAACTCAGGAGTCTTGACTGATCCATGGTACTACAGGAACGGAAATTAGCAGGTAAGACCCAATTTTCCTTTTGGCATCCCTGGACTTGGAAGACCTGAGTCCAGAACCCTAGGACTCAGGATCCCAGTACCAGTCTACCTGCATCCAGGAGACCTAGGACCAGAACCTCTTACTCCACCTAATCTGCCACACCCTGCATTCATTTACTAATCTAGTTCTCCCCCCTACCCTCACCATCTACCTTTAAAAAACGTCTGGTGGGGATGATAGGGGAAGCCATTCTACAGGAAAGGTAAGTATAGGAGGTTAGGGGGCTGTAATAATGAATGGATGGAAGGAGCGTTATGGGAGGTGGGGGGTGTTAAGGAATGTATAGTCCCGGAGCAGAAGGTCTCTGGCTGGTCCTGGGCTGGACCAGAGAACCTCCATTTAAATTCAGTGCTTAGCAGTGTGAGTTAAAATCATCTTCCACCTCTAATATCTGAAGGTAAAATGGTCATAAAGTTAGTGCACTTTTCAGTTTGGCTTGTTTTTACTGCACTATTTTAAGTATACCTTTTTTTTTGTTTACTACTCAGCAATATGCATATAATTGGCTTATTACATTGGTAGTAAAGCTTTTCTTTAGTGCATTAGTAATTGTAGCGCACGTTTTTTACCACCACTTTATTATAGCAGTGTTAAAGGAACATGCAAGTTTTGAAGTGGTCCCATGAGCAACAATTAAAGAGAGAGCCAATAAAAAGTTCCACAACAAAGCAGTCGTTTAATAGGTCCCAGGATGTTATGGGGGCTGGGTGCCATCATATAGCGGTTTTTTTTTTTTTTTTGCAAAATTGGGTGGGGTGGGGTTGTGAGCCAGGAGGCAGGGCTTCCTACAAGGTGGTTAGAAGGAGGAGAACCAGAAGGCACTTGCACTTTATCCATAGATACCTTCTTGGCTTGAATTACCAGAGTAGGGTTGTCTCTCCAGGCTTACTGTCCCTTTAACATTGTGGTGTGAGGCAGAAGGTGCATCCACCCAAGAGAGCCAGCAGATGTGCTATCCTGCTGAAACTCGCAAGAGGAAAGTCAATTCCACCTCAGGGCTTGTTGCAGATCGCAAAGTTTTTCAGGATCTGTGATAAAGCCATTTTAATATTATTGAGCTGGTTTGTGATGCAGCTTAATAATATGCCGTGTTGTGCCTAATTTCTGTGAGGGAAACAGCAGACACCAGTTTCAAACAGCACATAGTAATATGTTTTTTTTATCACATGCTAAGCATTAATTTCAGCATTTAGCACACAGGACAGTAAACGGAGCCCAGTGTCTCTAACAGTCTTGTGGTCGGATTTCTTTTTGCATGTTCCCCGATAAGATTCAGCTACGGCTGGGCCTACACCTGAAGATGATGGAAATGTGGGTAAGTCTATGCTGTGTCTTATGTGGTCCTGTGTCCCTCCAGCTCCAAGCCATTCCTCTCTCCCTTCCCAGTGCTCCTGGCATCCTTCTCTTTATTCAAACTGCTTCTTTTGTTTCCTTTCTCTTCTCCTCCAGCCTTTCTCAGTGTAGTGCCTTAGTCTCAAGGCAAACCATTTGGAGGCTTACAGCTTGCCCCATTTGTGTGCCGCTCTCTACAATAAAAAAGGAGTTGACTTATCTTAAAGCAGAATAAGCTACAATTCAAGGAGCAAAGAAGAATCACCTGCAGTTGGAAATGCTTCTTCCAATATACAGCATCCAAGAAATCTACTCTCATCCCCACAGATTTATATATTTATTTAATTAGAATTATTTATCCCTCATGCCCTCTGGGGTTATTATGGGCACCGGTAGGGTACGATACTCCCTGCTTCAAATGATACCCATACAAAATGCCTTTTCTGGACTGGAGAGTGATGATGCTCCAGTAATGGAAACTGAAGCGTAAAACGACATCTATCGAAAACTGCAAAGCAGAAAACTCCTTCTGGGATACTTTGTCCACAATGAGTCTAACTGGGGGACACATTTTGATGAGCACTAAAATGGATAAATGCCTTCCTGGATCCTCAATTCAAAGAAATATAAATCAGATGGTTAATGTAATTAAGAAGAAATTAAACTATAAAACTGATGTTATAATCAGTACAGAGAGATTTCCGAACGCTTTGCACATGGCAAAGTCCATAGCCTTTTCAGAAGTGTTACCAGTTCATGGAAAGGGAGAGGAAAGGCTTATGCTATATAGACAACTTCAGTACATGGCTCAAAGCTTGGTGTAAAGCTAAAGGTTTTAGATATATTGGGGGATAGGACTGTGTATGGAACAATAAGAGGCAAAGATGGCCTACAACTGTCCACAGCAAGAAAAAGGATCCTAAGTGAGAAATTCAGATCGTATGCCATGAGGCCTTTAAGTGAGGATGGTGGTTGCAGGTGGGATTTGGAATGTTACCCCCAACAAGTACGTAAAGTAGGTGGAGAAAATGACAAATCAACTCAATAGTCCGTGCTTAAGCAAAAGGACAGAAATTAAGACCAGGAGGAGCAGCAAGTCAAGGAAGAATAAATGGAAATCGAAGAGCACAAATGCTCCAGATCTGCAGGCTCGAGTGGTGGAGGCGTCCTTGGTTATTGTTACTATTACAGAGACATGGTTCAGTGAGTCTTATGAATGGAATATGGCCATACTGGTCTATAACTGTTGAGGAAGGATAGAAATGATAGAAAATGGGGAGGAGTATCTCTTTATATCAAGAACAATATCCAAGATCCAAGATGGCAAAAGGCAGCTAGGAAGCTGAGCTCCTGATCCTGCGGTTTATTTTTACCTTTGGTTTGCTATGGGTCAGAAAAGAAAACATCCCCTAATGCTCCACTTCCTCTAGGCCAATCCAGTGCCACCAGAATGACCCAGCAGCTTTCCAGTTTGACTCTTTGAAGCAGCCTGTTTATGAGCGCCTATGGAGGAAAGACATATAGAAAGATGCCTTCCAACCTGTGCTAAACTAGGACTTTGATGCCCATAGATCCCCTGTTCTCTGTACCAGCTGAAACACCGATCTATATCCACATTCTATTGGGTTGCCATCAGATCCACCTGCGGCCAACCCCACCTGCAACAAATATGGCAAAACACATCCTAGTTCAACTCCCATTCCCCGGGATCCAGTGATTATAGCTGAGGAAGTCAGCCTGAATGTTTTCCTGACTGGCATTGTGCACTGCCAAGAGGAACTTCAAGTTCTTTTCCATTCATGAGAACAGGAATGAGGTGTCCAATAAAACAATCCCATTTCTGGGTTCTCCCTTGCCTAAAAGATACTGTGAAGGTAGGCAGACTTCTGGGAAGTACCTAAGAGATACTGTGAAGGTGGGCGACTTCTGGGAAGTACCTAAGAGATACTGTGAAGGTGGGAGACTTCTGGGAAGTCAAGCTAGGTTGAGAGAACCTTGCTCAAATCTCATCTTGGAGTGAGTTTCCTCACTCCGAAGGCCATCAAATCTTCACAAGAGACCACTGTTCTGTTCGTAGGTGTCACGTAGAATGTCAAAGTGGCCCCTAACCCCCTACACTCTTACCTAACCCCCACCTCGAGTTACTAGGTGGGCTTACTATAGGGATACAAATACCTACCTATGGGCCATGATATTATGGCCAGGCTCTCTCGCTCTCTCTCTCTCTCACTCTCACTCTCACTCTCACACTCTCTCTCCCCCTCTCCCCCCCAGGCTCTGGGACCTTCAATTCCCCTGAAATAGGCCATACAGGAGGCATTGCAAACAGCAAGGAAACCTTACCACATGGTCAGGGCAGCTATCACACAGCCTAACACAATCCAAAGAGGTGTTGTTAAAATCAGCATTATGGCTGTGCGATAGCTCTTCGCAGACAGGCTAACCAGCCCACTCTCCGCCCCTAACTCCTCCTATTTTCTGAATTTGCATCGCACCATACGATATGGTGCTATCGCATGCATTAAACACGTTTACGCATGCGTTAAGAGCCTATCACATGCGTTAACGGGGCTTTTCGCATGCAATAAGCCCTTAACGCATGCGAAAACGCCTTATCGCATTTTGATAAATGACCCCCTAAGTTTGTTTCTCAAGATATTTCTCAAAATGTACATATAATCTCATCATTGATTAATGGCAGTTGTTACTTCACTTTACCATCCTCTTTCTTGCCCTAAGTCGTCATCCCAAGGTTTCCTTGTACTCTAGAGCTAAGAATCCAAGTTGATTGGCAGGATTCTTAGCTCTGGATATCTTCAGTTTATTTTTTGGAGTCACATCCTGTTTATATCTGCTAACTCAGTCGTCATCCCATGGTTTCCTTGTACTCTACCATACCATCTTTAAAGCTATTTGGCACAGTTATTAAACTTTTCACTTATGTCATTCATCTGTCTTGTATCAGAAGGACCAGTTTTTTTGATAATAAATATTCTGTCTCAATCCTGCTCCACCAGTGAAAAAGCAAATTATTAAAAAGATACAAGAAAGATAAATAAAATATATTGTTAATATGGATACTTCTGTGATCATAAGAAAAAAAGAAAAACACATTTTTTTTGTCCCAGACTTCATTTTGAAGTCATTTTCTTGAACATTATCTCTCATCTCTGCATATAAGAAATTTATTGTAGATGTCTTTGCTAATCTCACTAAATCTTGTTTCTTTATCCACATTATATATTATATATTCTTCATGAATTTCCTCACTCCTTCTTTACTATCAAAGATCCAGCTTGAAAAAGGGTTAACTTAGCAGGAAATTGTAGAGAGAATTTACAATATGCAATATGATGTCATTTCTCTATGAATAGCCAGAAATTTGGCTGAGAAATCCGTAAACAATAAAAGTTTGTGATATTCAAAGTGCAACTCCTTTTTAAGTAACTCAACTTTAACCACAAAATTCAGTAATTACTTGCCTTGGTTTACCATTATCAGTTTGCAAAGTCCCTAGTTGGTGTGCTCTCTCATTTATAACTTTCTCAGCCTTCTTGATTATTCCAAGGACCTCCAGCAGCCATGTTTCATAAAACTGCCTCAGTTCTCCATTTTTGACGCTCTCAGGAAGTCCAACAACACGAATATTGTTCCTTCTACTGTGTTTTTCCAAGTCTTCTATATTATCTTCCAAGTGTTGATTTTTCCTTTGTAATGAAAGCAGGCTTACGTTTAGAACTTCCACTCGATCTTGTAATGCCACTCTCTGCTCCATTACAATAATGGCAGTGTTGTTTGTTTCCATCTTTTCATTAAGTTCATCCAGTGTTGACTGGAGCTTCTGTAGTTTATCACTCACAGTCACTGAAACCACTTTTGTAAGTTCATGCAGCAAATTTTCTTGATTTCCTCCATCGCAGTGGTAGGCCTTGGTGCCATTTTGTCTTCCTGTGTCTTCGACTTTTCACTCACAATTCTCTTTGATTTAGTTGACATCTCAGGATTCTTGTGAATAACAAAGTTGTTAGCAGGCAATCAGCTTTGCCATGTGCATAAAAAAAAAAATCTTAAAAGGAGTCACTTTTTAAGAAAATTAAGAATGGTTTCATTGGTTCACCAGAGCTACATCAAGGATATTGACTCATCACTGAGTCATCACCGGGAGTCCTCTCCAGCAAACCTTCTTGTAGCTCCATGCTCGTGACCTCTGTGTACTGAGCTTCCATTCTCAGCTTTCTCCCAACCCTCAGAACAGCAAAGATGCTGCAGAGCAGGAGTGAGGTGCATCGGCAGAGCTGTGTAAGGGAATTTCAGTGCTATAATGAGAGGGGGATTCTGCAGGGCAGGAGGGGGAGGAAAGGCTCTGGCTTCACCATGCCAGCCTGTGCCCAGTACTATCAAATTTATGATTATTTGGTGGCAAAACCATATCAATTTTCTTTACAGGTAATACAACAAATACGGCAGAGACTCATGAAAGCCACAGTGTCAGCCATTCAACCTTGACCTCCCCAGGTGAAGTAAAGCTTTTCGTTCTTCCACTCATTTGTAATAGATTTAACACCCATTTAGTTTAGTTTTATTTTAATTACTTATTTATTTTAAAATATTTGTTACCCGCCCTTCCTCTGTTCAAGGTGGGGTAGAAAAACCAAACACAATTTAGTTGAACACCTATTTGTAATAGATTCATACAATCTCACCAGAGTATTTCAACCAAATATAAAGATGTCCATATTTGACTCATCTTTCTTTTGTCTGCTCTGTGTCATTACCTGCCTGCTCAGGAAGGCAGCCATTTTGTTTACTAGTAATGTCAACAGCTGGAATAGCAACATGTCACGCTGATGTATATTGTTTCCTAGATAACATTTTATGGGCTCAGTATTCAGAGCTAGCTGGTTAACTAATTTATTTTATTTATTTATTTATTTAAGGTTTTTTTATACCGGCATTCATGAACTCGTTCACATCATGTCGGTTTACAGAAAACAGGGGTGCGGATAATACAACCAAAAAACATAAATAACGTGATGAAGAGAAGCAGTTACAATTAACAAGGGCTAATGAACTGGGAATGTAAGAAATAGAAAGAGATAGAGGAGAATAATTATGTACAAAAGTTCAATATAAATATGGTGTCTCATATGTACAGTCTCTGAGTAGAGAGTTTGTTTATGGTGCATATTAGGTAGAGTTCGAGAAGGCTTAATTTAGATGTATAGAACTTATCTGACTAAGTTACAATGTGTATTTAGTGGCACGGCTAAGCCACTGAATATGCACATATAAGTAAGCACTTAGCCAAATAAGTTCTAACCAGTTTAGACATACTATTGGACGCATCTAAGTTAGCCATATAACTTATGCGGTTAACTCCAGATATTGCTAGTTAGCTGGATAAGTTATGCGGCTAACTTGCTTTTCTCCGATCTGCCCACCACATTCCTACTACACACCCACAACTTATGTGGCTAACATTTTAGGCAGATAAGTGACTTAGATGGCTAAGCGGTGGCGACTGAACGTAGGCGCATATTCAGTGGCCGCTACTTAGCCGCGTAAATTCTACTTATCCCACTAAATAGCAATGAATGTATTTTGAATATTGACCTCAGTATTTTGAAGAGTCTGCCCAAGTCTAGACTGATGACTTCAGAGCAAGATGAGCACTACCAGACAGGCAGCAAAGTAGACAAGGCAACTACAGCAGTCCTCATTCCATCAATTACCATCACTGCTCCGTCTCCCTTCCTCTCTGCCCTCTGCTGGTTGTCTTGTGCATTTGATAGCATTTGCAGAAGGAAAATACAGAAACAAGTAGCAGCAGACTCTAACATTGGGTGAGGGCTGCATGTGGTGGGCTCCCTCATGCTGTTACCCTATCACCCACTCTGCTATAGTTTCTGGCCTTGTCCTTCTTCACTGCCATCCTAGTAGGTTCTGACAGAGAAGGGTGACCAAAATGATGAAGGGGATGGAACAGTTCCCCTATGAGGAAAGGCTGAAGAGGTTAGGACTGTTCAGCTTGGAGAAGAGACGGCTGAGGGGGGGATATGAGAGAGGTCTACAAAATCATGAGAGGTCTAGAACGGGTAAATGTGAATCAGTTATTTACTCTTTCGGATAATAGAAGGTCTAGGGGAACTCCATGAACATAAGTACATAGAAGTTAGCAAGTAGCACATTTAAAACTAATCAGAGAAAATTCTTTTTCACTCAATGCACAATTAAGCTCTGGAATTTGTTGCCAGAGGATGTGGTTAGTGCAGTTAGTATAGCTGTATTTAAAAAAGGTTTGGATAAGTTCTTGGAGGAGAAGTCCATTAATGGCTATTAATCAAGTTTACTTAGGGAATAGCCACTGCTATTAATTGCATCAGTAGCTTGGGATCTTCTTGTTTGGGTAATTGCCAGGTTCTTATGGCCTGGATTGGCCACTGTTGGAAACAGGATGCTGGGCTTGATGGACCCTTGGTCTGACCTAGCATGGCAATTTCTTATGTTCTTATGTTCTCCATGTTTCCTGCTATTCCAAGCGCTGCCCCTCCAGGATCTGACCTTCTTCCCTTCCCTGCTGCTCCAAGAAAGGATCATCTTTCCCCTATGCAATCTTCCGTTCATGCCGCTCCAGGCTTTGAGATTCTCCCTCGCCGCTGCTGCTTCTGGCTATAACCTCTTCTGCGACCTTCCTCCTGCTGCTGCTCCTAACTCTTCTGTGCCCTCTTCCCCAATAAAATAGCCTGGCCGCACACACAAGAATGCCCATTGCTGAGGCAGTGACAGGGGGCAAGGGCAGTCCTTAGATATAGAAATCCTGCTGATGCCATCATTGGGTGCCACGGGGTTTTCCTGCCATTGGCCCTTTAAGAAAGGTTGTGTGGCACTTGCATGCGCCTTTGGGTTCCACAGGGAAAGCAGGAAGAAGGCGTCTGCGCCACGCTGGAGGCTGAGGCCTGCAGAGTCATTGCCGTGTTCCTGCCATGTTGAGGAAGTGTTGCCGGTGCAGGAGTGAATCCAGGAGAGCGGCCCGTCACGGGCCTACCCCAGTGCTGGCCAATCATAACAATAAACTCTCCTTGTATTTAAAATATTGATGAAAGAAAATATTTTTGCTGTATCTAAAACAAATGTGATAACAAAAGTAGGTCTAGTTGAGCTGTTATCATATGAAGATTAAAGAAACTGAGCTTGAGCAGGGGGCTAAGAAATCAGAAGCCCCCGTCCGGAGAACTCAGACCCTCCTTCAGGGGCTGCTGCTTAAGGGGGTCATCAGCGTCATCAAGCGCTTGCCTTCCAAGAAGCCTCTGGGGTCCCGGGCAGTGGAAAGTCAGCTGATGGTCATCTTAAACAGTGTCCATGCCTCCTCGAAGCTTTTAACCTTCTGGATTGCTCCTTCCAGTTTCTTTCTAACAAGTTTCCTCATTTAATCATCCCCCTTTTCACTTCGCAGACATTCATCTCTCATTTCTCTCTCTCTCTCTCTCTTACGCCCTGTTTCCATGGTTTCCTTCTAGCTTCCTCTGTTTCTCCCCTCCTTATTGCCTTTTCCTCTGTTGCTATCACTTCATCTTTATCTCCTTTGTTCTCGCTTTCCATCTCTTCCCCTCTATGTCCATCTTTCACTTCCCTCTCCATTACTCATTCTTCCATATTCCTTCATCCTCCTTTCCCCTTCATAAAACAAACCCTTTCACTTTCTAGACTTTCCCTCATTTCCCATTCTTTCTGCTTCTCCACCTTCTATCTTTCCCGCTGTTCCCACCTCCTGCTCCTTCATCTTGTTCCATGACAGGCAGAATGGTGACAAACTGGTAATAATGGATGGACACAGCGAGAGAGGCCCACGTATGTCCCTGTAGGGGAGGCTCACTCGCCGCCCCACATCCTTTTTGATTTAGAGAGGAAACATGTACTCCTGGAAGAGGAGGGGAACAACCTGCAGGGGGCGTCCCTATTCTTACTGCTTTTGTTGCCTTTAAATGTTGAGGGGGAGAGACATTCAGGTTTCAGTAGCTGGAACATCTGGACGTCCCATCACTACAACCAAAATGCAGGAAACAGAGCAGGCAACCAGGAAGTCTTCCAGAAGATCTGGGCAGGTTGAGTTGTCTGGACTGGAGACCCTGTAACCCCCATTAGTGCAAAGAAGCCTCAATGTATTGTCATTGGCTGATGAGATTCCTTGCTCTCTTTTGATAGGATATACGTCTCGCAAAGGAGGGGATTCCACCACAAGAAGACCAACTCCAGGTATAGAATCAGCAAGGGATTCAATCTATATAGTATACAATAACCTTGGGCCTTGGGGAGGGTTGGCACCTGGCTCCATGTCATAAGGAACAGGTTAAATCAATACTAGTTTTGGTCCTTGACTGTTCTTGCTTGCTGCCTGCCACTGACCCTTGCCTGGTCCTTGACCATTCTTCCTTGCTGCCCACCTCTGACCCTTGCCTGGACCTTGACTGTTCTTGCTTGCTGCCTGCCTCTGACTGTTGCCTGGACCTTGACTGTTCTTGCTTGCTGCCCACCTCTGACCCTTGCCTGGTTCTGGTTCTGTATCAATCTATACTCTGAGATACCCTCGCCTAAGTCCTACTGGGCTCTGGAACCCAAGAGCTCAACAAGCGGGGAAAAGGGCTAGTAAAAGGTGAAGCTCATGACCAGCCTCATCCCAGGGTACGTCTGCCAGCTGTCTGTGGGGGCCTAGGGGCTTTGCTCCCTCGGATATGCCAACCACACCAGAGCAACAAGGGTCCACATGTATGACATCTGAATCCTCTGCAGGATCTTGGAGGCATCTCTCTTTTCACCTTGCTTCTTGCTTTCTTTTGCATCTGCTGCTGGTGTCTGTTATTTATTGATAGTTACAGCTTCTTCTTTGCCAGCAATCATCTATCTGCCTTTGACTGAGCTCTCAGAGTTCCTTATCACAGCTGTAGCAGGTCTGCTGTCTGTGCGGCTATGTTCAATGCTATGCCATTCACAGTGAGTATCAAACTGTTCAGCACTCAATTAATGTTTTGGTATTAAGATCTGATTTTTCTCTGCTAAAAAAAAAATAAAAGAAGAGGTTTAGCTTTCTCTATAGGCTCCCAAGTTAGGACATCAGGAGCTGAAGACAAAATAAAGTTCTCTGTATTGCAGGTTTTTGAAAACTGACCACACTGATGTTGAAATGCAATTTTCAACCTGACTACCAGATAGCAACATACCATACACTTCCTGTTTAAGTCATACAAAAGCCAGACCTGGGTGATGCCATCAAGAGTGGAGTTGAGACCCAGTGATTATATATCTGGATTGCCTCCCACACTACACTTTTATATTATTTAAGATGTGTAATAGCTATTACTGTATTTTAATCTGCATTCTATACAGTACCTTGAGGCTCACTCGGAGAAAGACTTAAAGAACATAACACGTACTTGTTGGCAATAGAAGAGGGAATGTATCTTGTACCGAAGTGAATAAACTCTTGTTTGATTAGACACATTTTTATCTTGATGAACTATCGTACCTCAAATTCAGCAATCATGAAATAAAACGTTTCAGTAGCATTAATAATAGTAATAATAATAGTTTCTTGGTTTTGATTTTACAGACCTTTCCAAAGTCCGACAGCACAATGAAAGAATCTTTTATTATGGTTGGTAACGCCTCATCCTTCTCCCAACTAATCCAGAAGCTCTTTCCTCTCTGAATACTAAAAACGATTGCTATGTTCAGCGGGGAGGCGCTTAACTAGATAACTATTTAGGCAGATAAATAGTTATCAGGTAGATTTTCAAAAGGTTGCACGCGTGAAAAACGGGAGTTCCGTGCGTGGCCGGGCCTTGCGCACGTCATGTGCACTTTCATGGGAGCCCAGCCACGCACGTAACTCCTGTAACGCACAGAAGTGCCGGACGCAAGGAAAGGGGCAGTCTGGGGAGTGGGGCGGGGCTGGAGGTGGCGGGTACAGGATGAGAAAGGGGTTAGGGAGTGAGGAGGAGAGGGGAAAGGAAAGAGAGATTAGGTAGGGGGTAGGGAAGTGGGAGAGGCTCAGTCTCGTAGCTGCATGTATGTTTGCAATGTTGGGCCGAATGCACATGCGAGCGGCCCCTGGATTTTATAACATGTGCCTGCCTGGTGCACGTGTTATAAATCGGCACATGCATGTGTGCGTGCCGGGAAGTGTGCGCGTCTTTTCAAATCTACCCCTATCTGTCTAAGTAGTGGGCGGGGTGAGGGTGTTCCAGGGCATGGCTACCTATCCAGTTAACGTAGCTGAAGAAGAGCGGATATCCAGCCTTATCTGCCTAACACCTAGAGCAATAAACTGGTTTGTTCATGGGAGGGGTCTCGCTATTGCAGGGGATGTTACCAGGATAGTGGGGCCCCCCTCCCCTGAAAAAAAATCATGTTCTTTTTTCTCATGGCCATAGGCCATGGGATAAAAGAACACAGGTTGAGTGACGGTCAATGCTGACCCCAGGGATCACCACTTGAGGTGGCCCCAACTCCTCAAATGTAAAAAAAAAAGTAAGCATTTCATATGCAGCGATAGCCCTCCCCAAAGGATGATATAAAAGGCAAGCGCCCCCCCCCCCCAATAGTGAAATGACTTCATTGGGGAATAGGGCCCCCTCTGGCACCCCTGCCCCTAACGTTATAAATAAAAATCCCCCCTCCCTCCCCCCAAATGTAAAAAAAACTTCTCACTAGTGTTTAGGGAGCTCCTTGACTCCACCCACTGACCCCCCTCCCACACTCCCTGAAACTTAAAAGTTCAATGAGGGTCCCGTGATGGTGCTGGGGGCCCCCTAGCACCTGTCCCAGTTGACGCCATTTTTCAAAATGGTGCCAACCTGACCTTGTCCCCGTTGTCACAGGTGCAAGGTCCAGCGACCTGGACTTTGCCCTTCCACAATAAAATATTAACATGAAATTGCCTATTAATGGCCTTCTTTGCATGCATTTGCATTATTTATGCATGCAAATTACATGCAAAGCAGGTTGTAATAGGGGAGGCAAACTGGGTAGGGCCATGCATCATAATGTGTACATTGCACGACATAAGCTATTTAACGCACATTAGAGTACTCCCATGGCTTTAAGTATCATCCAGTCAAGTTAGCTAAATAAGACCTAGATTTATCATTTTGCTATAAAATTGCTAAAAATAGCAACCACAATAAATAAAAATGGGGTGTGGTGAGAGAAAGAGAGAGAGAGAGAATGTGAGTGAGTGAGAGAGAGAATGTGAGTGACTGACTGACTCTCTTTATAAGGCTCTCATATAAGTGAACTTTATACCACTGCAAGAGGGGCAACTAGTAACTCGGAGTGAGGTTTTGGGGGGCAGTTTTACATGCACAGTCAAAGGTACGAGCAGCACCTTATGCATCAGTGAAGATTTGATGTGATTTGGAGTGAGGAAAGCTACACAAAGCTGAGATTTGCACAAGCTACGACAGAAGTACAATGTAGAAATCTCATCTTTGTGTAGCTTTCCTCACTCCAAATCGCATCAAATCTGCTGTTCGTACCGCTGACTGTGCATGTAAAATTGCCCCCACGCCCATGATCACATGATTTGATAAATGACCTGGTAAGTTAGGGCTGCCACAGAAAAAGGAGGTGCAAATCTCTGCAAGATCATTTTTCCATGAGCAATTTTCAAAGGAAAAGCTTGTAGGTGCTTTTCTTTCCAGAACAGGTGCAAAGTCCGTGGGTAAAAATAGCCACAAACTTTGCATCAAAATGCAAAGTATTGAAAATTGCCCCATTAATTGTTAGAGGGGTGATGGTGATATTTTTTTTACTAACGATAATAGAAATGTGTGAAGTTTACCTGGCTAGAAGGAATAAACTGATTCTTTGTCTCTAATGACCAGATTATGTTACACTGATGATATATGGACTGATCTTTTCTGCTGTTCTCTTCATCCTGGGAATTCTTATCCTAACTTGTAAGTGTTGTCCTTACACTGCTGTTTTCCATTCGTTTGTTGCTTGTTAATGCAATTAATTGTATGTAGCGCTAGGTTGGTATTCCTGGCTAAAACACAGACACTAGGAGTTCTGTCCAGGATCAGTGCATAATCTCAGTCTTTGATCCGTACCAGTAATTCCTCATGAAATTTGTGGAGGCAGAAAACTAATGCCCCTCCACCTTACCAGGCAGTTTTGATAGTAATGAGCTGAGACCATGCCAGTAAGTGTTATATTCAGTGCTCCTCATGAGCTGATACAATCTGCAGCATCTCTGACCCAAACATTTGAGTCAAGATCAGTTGAGGAAGGAAATTCCCATTGTAAAGTGTATCATGTGCTGAACACTCATCTCACGCCTGTTCATTTTCCGAATGCATGAGGCGAGGGAAAGGGAATGAGGGATCCCTCCCTGGGATTATTCTGGTGTCACATAACGCCTCCCAGACATACCCAAGCCTTCTCACCAACTTGTACTTAACAGCCAGCAGACTTCATTCTAGACCGCACCAATATTCATTCTATAACGGAGAGTGGCTTACATCTTCATTCTGAATGTCTGGAATCCCTGGGATACAAGACATAGTTTGTATTATTTTTGTTTTAAAAAGCATTTCATGCTATGCACCCCTTTTCACTGCCCAACTTGAACAGGGAGATAAAGTGACTTGTCTAGAGTCAACATAGAGTCAGTGACCGAGCTAGGGTTAGCTCCAAGTGATCCTTTCATCTCTTCTACTGTATTTGCCCTGAACGTTGTACAACGTTGTGCAACGTCTGCCTGACATTTCTCTTTCCTCCCTTTTTCATTTCAGGCGGTCGATGCAGGAACATCTCCTCATGTCAGCGGAAGGAGAGAAGGTAAGGCCTCCAGTAGAAGCCTTCTTCATGTTCACTTTGATAACCAGGCTAATGCTTAACTTGTTTTCCTGTTGCTTCCAGGAAGTACAACATCACGCAGAATTGAGAAGAAACTCTTGAGGTTTCCTGCATCCAACAGGAAGAATCAAAGCTCATACTGGGACCTGGCCTATTCACGACTCCTTGGAGAAAAATAGTCATCAACTATCAATAAATGTCTCTTATGTAAAAATGAGGACTTCAGTTGTCTGCATCAATGTATTTTAGTTTTTTTGGATAGTCCTTAATGAACTGCCTTTTCCTGAAGTTGAAATCATTTTCTAGAATCTCTGCATCATTATCAGCTTTGTTATATGAATTTTGGGCATGTTCCCACATTTTCAGCTTCTATAATTTATATTAACACTGAACAATGAGTTCCCCTGCAGCAGATCCTGAATTGTCATTGATTTATGATTTCCACTTCAGTGTACCCAGTGTTAACACTAAATAGTGACTTCTGCCATGTACTGTGCACTAATACTGAATGATGATATCCCCCACTTAGTAACCTCAAACATACCCTGATGGTTAAACTTATTATCAGGCCTATGCAATATCGGGCGCTCAGGCCAGCGCACCAGTTAACTCTGTGTTAGACATGCGTTTTGGACGCACTAAGCTAACACCCGATACAATAACGGGATTAACGCGTCCAAAACACATGTCCAATCGAGTGCGCAGCTAATAGTGCTCATCACATGTAAATTTATGTAGATGAGGGCATTAACCATTGTCCCGGGATGCAAAAAATTACCACTTGCCCAGTTTGCCCTCTTCAATGTGGAAAATGTAATGCAAGCCCTAGGCTGGGGTTTCTTCTACAAAGTATCTTCCTTATCATCCTGCTGCACCAATCCAGAGTCATGGGACATACTCAAGTCCAATTAAACTGGGAGGGAAGAATTTAGGGCTGTCATAAGGATTCTAGCTGTAAAAACTGAGTGCTACATGGTATGTACATCTAATCTGTAGTGTTTCATAAAGGTATATACTGAAGACCATGTTGCCATCTTATAAATAACTTCCGGTGCAAGCACTGAAGATTCCACTTAAGAAGATGCCCTCTCAATGAATAACGTGATTTGTCTTCTTCATCCACTTAGCTAGACATCATAGAAGTTGCCTCACCTTTGCACAGTCCTCCAAATAAAAGCAATTTATTGTATCTGTATTTCTAAACGTCAACTCTGGCAACTCCAAGCAAATATGGCTTTTTGTGTAAGTAAATACACTTTCGTGAGTGCCCAGATGACTCCGTGTCATGAGAGAGAGTCTAAGCCAGGCTTGGTTTTATTGAACTGTATGTGGGGTAGTTCCTGCTTTCCTTGGAGGACTGGGATTTATTGCCACAGGGAAAAGGGGCGGGCTGAGAGGAGGGAATGGAAAGTATTCCTAGGGATTTCAGTTTGTACCCATGGCCCTCCGCCAGCTCCGAAATTTCAAAAGAACATTCCAGGGAGAGTTTTCCTATGAAAATTAGCTTGCACTTAGAGACCTGCAAGCTTCCTGTCCAGTTTCAAAATTGCCCTCCCCCCCCCCCCCCCCCGTATATGTTTAAATGCAAAACAAAATAAAAAGCAGAATCGCTTAAGCCCTCCCTAGGGGAAATAGGGGAGATTGAAAAATGATAGAAACCAGTCGTGCCGAGCAAAAAAGTGGCAGCAGGTACTTCAAATTAAAATCCAGGAAACTAAATGGGACTAAAAGTTTGTCTCATGGATGCAGAGTGTATGTTTACATATAGCCCCATGACAGTCATATGTTCAGTGTGTCATGCATGTGAGAACCATCTGTCAGGTGTGTCCCAGCCAAAAATAGGTTGAGAACCACTGTTTTAAGTCATGGGTTGCCAAATCCAGTTCTCAAGAGTCACAAACGGGACTGGTTTTCAGAGTTTTTAGTGAAAATGCATTAGACAGATTTGCATACAATGGAGGCAGGCGGAGAGGGCTGATGGACGGAGGCCAGCTGACACTTCACCAATACCAGCCCTCGTTCCCCACGGGTTGAGCCTTTGGGTACCGAGGCTGGCTGGGCTTAGGTGGGCCTCCGTATGTCGTCATCGATGGAAGAATCGAGGTCAGCCTAGAGGTAGCAACTGAGAAGACTATTAGTCTGTACTGGATGAGCTGGAGTCCCGGAGACCTGGGTGCCAATAGAACCAGACAGGGGGGCGCCCGAGCAAGAACAGATGGAAGCCTGAATAAGCCAAGTCCAGGACGTAGCCTGAAGAGGCGTCATAGGGCAAGCTGGAGTCAGGGCTGGCGGCAATCTGGAAGCAGTGGCAAGCAAGGCTGAGGTCTGGGTCTCGAGACAGGCAGCGGAGTAGTCTGGCAATGCAGAGGTCCGGGCTTGGAGAGAGTCAACGGCGTGGTCAGGCAATGCAGAGGTCCGGGTTTGGAGAGAGTAAACAGCGTGGTCAGGCAAAGCAGAGGTCCGGGCTTGGAGAGAGTCAACGGCATGGTCAGGCAAAGCAGAAGTCAAGGTCCGAGGAGGCAATCCGATGACAGGTAGAGGATCAGGAACACAGGAACGAGGAAACCAGTAACAGGAGTCAGCGAGGATCAGGAACCAGGAACGAGGAGAATCTCTAAGAGGCAACGAGTACTTGACCAGCGAGTAGACCTATTGCAAAGGCAATCCAAGGAAGCGGAGCCCGGGCTTAAGTACCAGAGCTCTGCTGACATCATCATCTGGGGCTGCGGTTAGGTTCCCGCTGCGGGCCCTACTTAAGACATAGTGATGCGTGCGCGCCTAGGGAGGGGAGCGGTGCTGAGTAGCAGCGTCTCTCAATGGGCCACGCAGAGAGGCCCGATGCGGAGCACCAGGATCTGTAGCTGAACTGGAGGCACCAGGATCTGTAGCTGAGCCGGGAGCATCAGGGACAGAGGACAGAGCCGGTGGCCCACCGCTGCCAGGGATGAGGGACCAGGCACTGGATTCACTTGAGGTGAGGGGGCCAAGCTGTGGGTCTGCTGCGGCCAGCACGCATAACAGTACCCCCCCCTTTACGCCTCCACCATGGAGGTCTGGGTTTGCCCGGATGGGCACTATGAAATTGTAGGAGGAGGGTTTTATCCAGGATGTTACAAGCTGGCTCCCACGAATTTTCTTCAGGGCCATAACCCTTCCAAGAAAGGAGGTATTCCCACCGGCAGCCCCTACGGCGAACATCAATGACTTCATGAACCTTGTAGGTGGTGTTGGTCTCTGCAACCAACGGCGGTGGTTCAGGAACTTTTCGCAAAGGCCAGGACAGGACCACTGGCTTCAGGAGTGATACGTGAAATGTATTGTGGATTCCCTATGTAGGTGGCAACCGAAGCTGATATGTAACTGGTCCAACACGACGAATAATTGGAAAAGGTCCAATATACCTTGATGCAAACCTTTGGGAAGGTATTTTAAGCCGAATATACTGCATGCTCAACCAGACTCTCTGGCCAGGAAGAAACTCAGGAGCCAAGCGTCGATAGCTGTCCACAGATTTCTAGGTCCGGGAAGTGGCTTGGCGTAAGCGAATGTTCGTCTGATTCCAGAGTGCCTTGAGGGCATCAGCAGTAGCTTGCACAGCAGGAGAGGGTACCGATAATGGTATGGGCAGTGTTGGTCATGGTTGCTTCCCATAGATGATGGAAAAGGGCAATGTACCCGTAGCAGCGGAAATATGGAGTTGTGGGAAAACTCCGCCCAAGGAAGGAGTTCGGACCAATTGTCTTGATGGTTGTTTATATAGACGCGGAAAAATGACTTTAAGGAGCAGTTCATATGCTCAGCTTGTCCATTGGCATGTGGATGGTATGCTGTTAAACTGATGTTGATGCCAAATTTGCTACAAAGAGCGCACCAGCATCGGGCAACAAATTGTGGACCCCTGTCAGAGCAATATATTTGGGCAAGCCATGAAGTCAAAAGATGTGAAGAAAGAACAGGCTTGCCAATTCGGGAGCAGATGGTAGGCCCAGCAGTGGAACAAAATGTGCCATTTTAGAAAATTTATCTATGGTAACCCATATAATCGTGTGACCCTTAGATGGTGGTAGGTCCACGATGAAATCCGTGGAGAGATGTGTCCATTGTTCTTCAGGAGCTGGAAGTGGCTGGAGCAGACCCCCATGGTCGGCCGACCAGTGGTTTTTGTTTAGCGCAGATGTTGCAGGAATCGATGTATGTTTTAGCATCAGAGACCATAGTGGGCCACCAGAGGAACCACTGGAGCAGCACTAGAGTCCGTGCTCACCTTGGGTGACCGGTAAACTTAGACTCATTGCCCACCGGAGGACTCTCTCACGGAGTCGATGGGACACTACAGTCTTCCCAGTAGGAACTGGGTGAGTTGCTGACAGGCAAAAACAAGCTGAGTCAATAATGTGACCGGGTTCTTCCAGAGTATCTTCTGGTTCAAAAGAACATGACAGGGCATCTGCCCGGAGATTTTTCCCAGCTGGACAATAGTGAAGCTCAAAGTTAAACCTAGAAATGAACAGGACACATCGAGCTTGACGGACTTTAAGGTGCTGGGCATGGCTCAAATGTTCCAGATTCTTGTGATCTGTGAATACAGTGAATTTGTGCTGAGCGCCCTCTAACCACGGGCGCCATTCTTCTAAAGCCAACTTGATGGTGAGTAACTCCAGTGCTATAATTCTGTTCCACTGAAGAGAACTTGCGAGAGTAGAATGAGCACGGGACTACGGATCCGGAAGCAAAACGTTGGCTCAAGACTGCCCTAGCCCCAACTGTGGAGGCATCCACGTTGACCAGAAAGGGGCGACTTGGATCTGGAGGGTGAAGACAGGATCCAGCTAGGAAAGCCTCTTTGAGACGATGAAAGCCTGTAATAGCTTCCGGAGTCCAGTTTCGAGTATCTTGGCTCTTATGGGTCAATGCAGTAAGAGGAGCCGCCAAGGTTGAGTAATGTGGAATGAAATGGTGGTGATAATTCGTGAATCCTAGAAATCGTTGTAACATTTTAAGACCCACGGACTGTGGCCAGTCTTGGATTTCTTTGAGTTTTTCGGGATCCATCAAGAATCCCCATTAAGAAATGATGTACCCAAGAAAGGGCAGTCTGGGCTTTTCAAACAAACACTTATCCAATTTTGAAAACAGATGAATATCACAGAGACGTTGAAGAACTGTGCGGACTGCGGTGCGTAGCCAGATCCTTGGAAAAGACAAGGATGTCATCAAGGTATGCCACAACCTTGACGTATAGCAGGTCTCTGAAAATTTTATAAATCATTCGTTGGAATACTGCGGGCACATTACAGAGGCCGAAGGGAATCACCAAGTATTTGTAACGCCCATCTCGGGTGTTGAAAGAGGTCTTCCAGATGTCATCAGGGCGGGTCCGCACCAAATTGTAAGCCCCGCGTAAATCTAACTTAGTGAATATAGAGACTCCATGTAGTTGGTCAAACAATTCAGAGATTAGGGACAGAGGATAATTGTCCTTACGGGTAATCGCATTTAAGCCATGGTAATCGATACATGGCCTTAGAGATCCGTCTTTCTTCATAACGAAGAAAAATCCTGCACTGGCAGGGGATGTAGAGGGATGAATGAACCACTTTGCAAGGTTCTCATGAATGTACTCCATCATGGCCTTGGTCTCAGGAAGGGACAGAGGATAAGTACGTCCTTGGGGAGGCGTGGTCCCAGGCAGAAGTTCAATGGGACAATCAAACCTCCAGAGAGGTGGTAGAAGGTCTGCTTTTTGCTTTGAGAACACTTCTTCAAAGTCTGCATAGGGAACTGGTATGCCTGAGGAGGCAGTTGCCAAAGGAACCACAGGTGGTAGCACCACTTTGTGTAGGCAAGTGTGTTGACATGAGGAACCCCATTCCACCAGCTGAAGCATTCCCCAATCGAATTGGGGGGGAGTGTCGTTGGAGCCAGGGTAGTCCTAAGACTACCAGGTGAATGGACTTCTCTAGTACCAATAGTTCAATTTCTTCAGTATGAAGTGCGCCAGTAAGGAGTTGGACTGGCTCTGTGATCAAGGAGATTCGACTGGGTAATGGTTCTCCATAAATTAAAGCGATGCACAATGAAGTCTCTAGAGGATGGGTTTTTATACCCAGAAGTTGCACTAGATCTTTGAGGATAAAATTACCTCCTGCTCCGGAATCCACCAGAGCAAGAACTGGAAAGGACTGGGAGTCCCAGGTCAAGGTGACAAGCACAGATAACTGAGGGGCTGGAGACATTGCACCCAAGTTTAGGACCCCAACGGAACTTAGGCCGAGAAGTTTCCTGGACGGACTGGGCAGGTCTGTAGGTGATGGCCAGGTGCTCCGCAGTACAGACACAGGCCTGTTTGTCTCCGCCAGAGGAGCTCTTCCGGGGACAGCTGCCCACGGCCCAACTGCATGGGTTCTTCTGTCTTGGCCACAATAGAGACCCTACCGGAGGCAGGGCTGGTGGCAAACAGGAGCGAACCCGAGAGAGCTGCTTGGGCATCCGATTCTACCGGTGACACTCTTGGAGACGATGATCAATTCGTCCAGTTAGATTGATAAGATCCTCAAGAGAGGAAGGGAGCTCCCGAGCTGCCAGTTCATCCTTTAGCTGCGGGGAGAGTCCATCCAGGTAGATAGCTCGCAGGCAGTCTTCCTGCCAAGCGAGTTCTGAGGCTAAGGTCCGGAATTCAATGGTATAGTCAAATAGGCTTCTTTGGCCTTGTCGAAGATATAGCAGATTAGTGCTTGCCATGCCAGGTCTGGAGAGAGTCAATGGTGTGGTCAGGCAAAGCAGAGGTCCGGGCTTGGAGAGAGTCAACGGCGTGGTCAGGCAAAGCAGAGGTCCGAGCTTGGAGAGAGTCAACGGTGTGGTCAGGCAAAGTGGAAGTCAAGGTCCGAGGAAGCAATCCGAGGATAGGTAGAGGATCAGGAACAATGAAACCAGGAACAGGAGTCAGCGAGGATCAGGAACCAGGAGAATCTCTAAGAGGCAACGAGTATTCGACCAGCGAGGAGACCTGTTGCAAAGGCAATCCAAGGAAGCGGATTGCCTTTGCAACAGTACCGGAGCTCCACTGACGTCATCATCCGGAACCGCAGCTAAGTTCCCGCCGTGGGCCCTACTTAAGACACAGTGATGCACGCATGCTCGCCTAGGGAGGGGAGCGGCACTGAGTAGCAGTGTCTCTCCACGGGCCACGTGGAGAGGCCCGATGTGAAGCACCAGGATCTGTAGCTGAGCCAGGGGCACCGGGGTGGCCCGAGGACGGAGCCGGCTGCCCACCGCTGCCAGGGACAGGGACCAAACACTGGATTCACTTGAGAGAGGTGAGGGGGCTGAGCCGTCGGTCTGCCGCGGCCGGCACTATAACAGTCCGGTTCCAAGGGTAACTGGACACTGAAAAAGCCAGTCAGGCAAGGCCAACAATGGTGGCGACCTGGCAGCACTTCAATCACCTAGCTATTCTTTGGGGCTCGAGTTCGGCTCTCCTCTGCGTCTACCTCATGTAAGTCCCACGCGGTGTGGCCCCATCTCTCCAAACTAAAGTTAATGACTGTCCTGCGCAGGCCTCCGCACAGCTGAACAGTATTGTTATTGGGCTTCTAACTTTACAGTTTGGTCGTGCCCGCTGTGCTGTGGCCTCTGCAGGACTCACTGAAATAGCTGGGGCAGGAGGACAGCACAAAGCGACAGCAGGTGGAGCACAATTAATGATCTTTAGTTTGGAGAAATGGGGTCACAGCACGTTGGGACTTAGATGAGGTCAAAGTGAAGCGGCTGTGGGAGTCGCAGAAGAAGAGGAGGGTTGAAGCTGAGGCTGGAAACAATCTGCCTAGGAAACAATCAAGGCCCAATTTGTAAAGGAAGAAAGGAGTCCTGCTCTGTGGAAAAGGTAGGCAACCTTATGGCCATGCCTGTTTTAAACTTTATTGTCTGGAGTGGAGCTGCTCATTTTTGGGAACTGGGATCTTATAGGCTAGGAATGCTGCACTTAGGCCATTTTTGCGGGGTTCTGCTGGTTTGCTCAGCTCCTTGCTCTTTTGGGATGCATCCCAGCTGCCTTTCAACACTGTCCCATTCACCTGGTAAGATCAGTCAGAGGCAAGAGCAGAGTGGAGTGAACGCTGGTGGAAGACTGCGCTGAAGGAGCATCGCTATTTTGTCATCAATATACATTTTATGTGTAAACGTTTTTTATTGAGTTTTGCAATAATAAATTAACAGACATACTAGGGGGTGTGGGTTAGTGCAACACCCCCCCATTCGAAGAACCAAACTGACAGTTCATACAACACATATCCCTACTTCCCCTAACAGAACCACCCACCCCATCCCATGGGTCCCTGAACAAAGTCCTGAGGAGACAAATGAAAAAAAATGTCCACCATGGTCAATGAAAAATCGACCATATGTGCTACCAGGCATCACAACCCTGAAATGCATACATTCAGTCATTTAGCAATCGACTGCGGGCCCGATGTGGAAGAGTCTGAATACAGGGCTCCCAAACAGCCAGAAAACGACTCCTGTGGCGAGGTGAACTGCGAGACGAAAGATATTCCATGTGCATAAGCGAGTAGATAAGGTTTCTCCAGGGTCCAAAACGATGGCGGCTCCACTTCTCTCCAACCCAGAAGAATCACTCGTTTCCCCACCAGGCTGGCTTTTTGTAGCGGGTTCCAGGATCTCGTATCCGTAGAGGCGCTATACAACCAAAAAGAAGCCAGAGAGGCGCCACTGGAATAGAAAGTGTTAAAATAGTGGCCAGATATTTTGCAATTTTCGTCCAGAAAAGCTTGATAGCTGTGCAAGCCCAAAAAGCATGGGACAATGTGCCAATAACCTGGGGGCAACGACCGCAAGCAGTGGTAGTAGTAAAACGCTGGCGATACGCCATCTGAGGAGAAACATAAGCCCTCCCTAAAAATTTATATTGGAGCTCTCTATAGGAGGAATTATGCGAAATCCTGGCCAAACATGCAATATTGAAGTAGTAACAACAAATTCCCCCTCCCCCGTCCACCGATCAGCAAGTGAGGTATAAATGTCCACCCGCCCAACTTCACACAATCGTTTATAATAAAAAGATAGAGAAGGGGTGGATGTTTTAACCAATTGGAGAATCTGCTCTAACTTCTGGAATGTATTCTGGTGTCGAAATACAGCAGGTATGGCATTCAAATAGTGAGTTATTTGTAAATATGGGAATACTGAGGACCCCCCTCCCCCCTCCCAATCTATAATAATCTCGGACTTCAGAAAAAGAAAGCGGGCAGCCCTCCCTGTTAAGCAAGTGCCCAAGGCGAATAATGCCTGCTCCCGTCCATCGCCGAAACGCAGCAGTCTGGGAGCCTGGGAGAAAACCAGCGTTGCCGTAGATTGGTGTGATGCAGTACAACATAGCCAGGGGCAGAAGCAGCCGAGAAATGGAAAAACAGAGGCAGGCAGTACTAAAAACATACACCAGAGGGCGCTCAGGCAAGCAGCAAGAACTACAGCTCCCAGGTTCCCAGAGCCATCACCTGACTCCTGGGGTGAGGAAGAGCAGGAGCAGGTGTGGGAAGTGAAAAGTAATGATTCTGACTCAGCTGAGTCTATGGAGCTGGAGGAAGAGGGCGTTGGCCACAAAAGCTTAGATCCTCAGAATCAGAGGAGGAGGAGATGGAGGTAGGATTGGAAGGGGAAAGATCCACCAGCTTGGCTATGGAGATGGAATAACCGATGGTTGGGGGATGGTAAAAGAATGGTATTTTAAAAAGGAATGTTTTTGATGAAATATGTGACAAAAGCAATGTCTGGTTTAAGAGCTTTCAAAACCTGTTTAGTTGAAGTGTGGTGAAAGGAATATTTTACTAGAAGGGCAGTGCTCCTCAGGCACAAGCAGCTTGGCAGAGGAAGGCCCTAACCGCGCACAATGGGGGGCATTAGGGGCAAGTTGTGTGTTTCCCTAACTGGGAGTGGTAGTGGCTGGCTAAGGATAGTCTGAGTGTTAGAGACTTGTGCTTTCGAGAACAGCCCAGTATTACTGTATGGACAACAGCGGGCAAGGTTATAGGAGTTGCATTAAACCTTGCTTTGATAAAAACTCTAAGTTATACTGTTTGGGAGTGCCGGTGCTGAGCCTGGCACTCTGACTAAAGGAACTTGTGAGTCCAGAGAAGTGGTGCAAAGTGCCGGACAGGTGGACAGAAAGGGGTGCCCGGCCGAAGAGGTACCCGAGAACCAGGACAAGCAGCCAAGGGGAGCTGCGGTGAGGGCGTAATCGTGACACATGGTAACAGATATGCACAAACTCGAGGTGTCTGCAGTTGTATAGTTAATTGGACCCAAGCTTGTTGGATAGGGTGGACATTGACAGAAGAGGTCAAAGAAGTTGAGAGTCTAGTAGATTTCAATTGTAGAACATAAGTCACCTCTAGTGGCACCATCAAGGCACAATCAGCAACCGAAGAGGTGTGTGAAGATGTACCCAAAATCCAGTCTCTGATCACTCGCATGTTGCAGGCCAAATTATGCAATCTGAGATTAGGGACCCCCCAGCCCAGCGCTCCTCTAACCATGAAAGAGGCAGCCTAGCCTTTCTTCCCTTCCAAAGAAATCGCCTCCGAGCACAATCCATCAATATACATTTAACGGGGTAGAACTAGACAGATAGTTAACCTTAATACAGCTTGGTACATGAAGACAGGATTGCTTCTTATTTCCAAACATTTAATGACCAGTAACAGGAACTAGAAATACATACAGCTTTCTGGCTGAAGAACAGAAACAAGAAAAACTGATACAGTCTCTGATATGTCACAGTGGATAAGATTCCTTCTTGTTATACTTGTACTAGATTGTTGGCAAAAGCAATGCCTTCTGCAGGCTGCAGAGAGACAGGCAAGTGAGGCTGGGCTTGCAGGTTCTCTGAACTGCTGATACAAAACGGAGTATCATCACATAGAAGAAAGTGTCCTGAGCACCCTGCAGCTTACCCAGTCAGAGTAAAGATTATTCGATAACCAGCAGACGGCAGCATAAAACAACTAAAATAGCTACAGTGAATGTTTTTCAACACAGCATAAATGGTGAAAAGATAGTACTGGTGAAAGTGTCTGCTTCAGGAGGTTTAATTCAGTTTTGCAAAAACACCGGCATCAAGGTTTTCGCTGACAATACCTTAGCGTTTCCTCTATCCTTTGGATTGCCAAACATGTAAGAAAGGAAATGCTCTGATGTCGTAGCGACAACGTGATTGTAACTTTTGGAAATTATTGGGAGATTTTTTATCATTCTGCAGATATGTTACAGTTTCTCATGAGGACATTCATCTATCTAAGATTGTTTTGCTAAACCAGTTTTTTTCACGAGATACTTTGCACCCTTGATTTTCACTGATGTAATTTCGATGGTATGTGATCAGATGATTTGTTCCTCAGAATTTGAGCCTGATATAGTGGCTAAAGGCACTGAGCCTATGGTACTATCTTTCCACCATTTATGTTGTGTTTTTGTGATATGTTCACACTAGTTATTGTGGTTATTTATTTATAGTGAACTATTGCTTGCCTTTTTCTGTACTCAGCATAACACATAGGCCAAGTGTAAAACGTCTAAGCATAAGGAACTCATAACACAAGGCAGCTCGGCAATAAATTACTGTTGTGACAGGACAGCGCCTCCAAAGCCCCCATTCACTGATGAACAAGCATGTGATCATTTGAGAGCTGATACAGAAATGTGTAGTTTTTCTTCTAAATGTTTGCTTACAGCAGAAAATGTATAGGAGGTTTAGATAATTTCTGCCTGTTAATTTCATGGTCTACAGCACTTCTAGTCCAAAAAGCTCCTTTATCGTACAAACCTGTATCAGTGTAAATCCAACCCTTGCTTTTCTGAAGATTTGTACCTCCTTCGAGGTTAAGGCATAGACTGGAAAGAAAGTGGAGGAGATCATAGAGTCGAGCAGATAAATTCTTTTTGCATTGAACTCTATAACAAATATAATCCTGCTAATGTGGCAGTGAAGAAAGCTGATTATTGATTATTGGCTCTGCCAGATTTTCTTTTTTTCAGTTTGCCAACTCTGACTCTCAGGCTACTATTTGTCCCTCTGAACCCTGTTTAGCAGTGTTATTTAAAGTCCATTAAAACTGGTCTTTTGGAACTACTCTGTTTATTACTTCCTCTCTGCATGAAGGTACAGCACATGATCTCTTAAAAATCTATATATTTATTTATATTCCACCTTTCAGGCACTTCAAAGCAGATTACATTCAGAAACTGTAGATATTTCCCTATCCCCAGAGGGCTTACAATCTAACCTTCACTTGGTTGCAGGTGTATGCTAGGCCAAAGTTCAAGCTTTTACCTATAATTTTTAAGACCCTCCATGTACTTGCATCACTTTATCTTAAAAAGTGTTTGAGCCGATATATATTATCTAAGCTACTTCACTCATGGCAGGATACGTGCTGTGACTGGTGGCTTTCCTTTAAGGACCCTTATTTATGGAATATACTTCTTAAGCAGCTTTGCCTTTTAACAGATTTGAAATTTGTAGGAAAACAATTGAAGATGTTTTATCAGGAATTTTAATTTATAAGATGTAAATTTTATTCGGAAACTGCTTTGAGTCTCAGTTGGGTTTCATAATGGACCAGGTATGTTTGATGTATATTTCTGTTACTGGTTTTCTTATGATGTATTTATCTACTGCTACTATTGTTATTTATTGATTGTGCTTATTTGTTATCTGTTTAATGTTTTATACCATGATGGATTGTTGTATTTTTATTATGTGATATTCATTGTTTCTTGCTTTGGATATTGAAAAACAGATTATAAATCAAATCAAATGAAATGACATAAGGCACCCAGACAGCTGAATCAGTCCTGCTTTTATCCTCATTGCATCTCTGGACTTGTGTTTGCAGTTTCTCTATGAAAAGCAGGAAACACTGTATATAGATGCAATGAGTGAGTGAATGAGTGTGTGTGTGTGGGTGGGGCTAAAAGCAGAGCTGGCTCTCTCTCTTTTTGATGACATGTAAACAGATTTTCGGAGAAGCATGCAGATATTGACAGTAGCTTTTTGCCCTCTCCCTCTTCTGCCTGTGATTCAGATCTGGTCCTGATGTTCTTGCTGGGGGCCTGCAGATTTTTTCTGTCATCATTTTTCAGCACTTTCCGAGATACTGTAAGTCCTGGAGATAGAGAGAGTTTGTCGTTACATTTAAAAAACAAAGACCAGATTTAAGAATTGGGCAATTGTCTCATCTTTTGATTGCATTTTAATTGTATCCATAGGTCTTGGCCTGGTGCCAAATTTACAGCATTTCAGAATGAGTAAAGAAATTGATTTGCTGCAGATGTGTTGTTTATTTTTGCCTGCATGTTTCAGCTTCCAGCTCACTTGCATTTTCCCCAGGAGTGGCTTCTGGTGCCTTGAACCTTTCCATCTTCCTGAATGGGAGTGTCATGCTCCCTTTCTGAGCATATTCAAATGTAATCTAACAATTCACCTATCTGAGGCTGCTTTTTCAATTTTAACCACTTCTCTATAATAAATACATTTCTTGTGGACTTTGTCATGTATTTTAGTTTTGACTAGACTATAAGCTCTATGAAGTAGGGACTGTCTCGTATGTGTATCTGTGCAGCACTGGATACGTCTAACACTTTAGAATTGATAAATCGTATACAGGAGTAGTTTTTCCTCCTTCCCTCTCTCGTCTAGCCTGGTCATTTTTGGCAAGCTACAGTCTTCAGAGAAGCTGAGATGGCAGCTCCTTCCATAATCTAGTACAGAGTGGCCCATGGAAACGTAGCCTGGCTCCAGTGCACTGCTATTGGAGGCAGGTTACTTTTCCATGGACCACCCTGTACAAGTGCAGCCTGAACCAACCAGTAGGTGCCACTGGTATGCGATGGCCAGGCACGCTCATCCCACCCCCATGAACAATTCACTTAACTTCTTGAAATGCAAAAGAAGAGTCCTATGTATAAGTAGCACAGTTTGTGTTTGCACGTCTGTACGTGTGTGTGCTAAATCACTGCCAGGGAACACACTGCCCTGGGTAAGAGCTGCCATCAGCACCCTTTCTCCCCTCCCTGGCTGGCTGCACGGTACCCATGGCTCTGCCCCGGTTAGCTTGGGGAGCACATGGCGGTGCGCAGCTTCCTGTGGTGCCCCCGTGGCTCTGCCCCGGTTAGCTCGGGGAGCACATGGCGGTGCGCAGCTTCCTGTGGTGCCCCCGTGGCTCTGCCCCGGTTAGCTCGGGGAGCACATGGCGGTGCGCAGCTTCCTGTGGTGCCCCCGTGGCTCTGCCCCGGTTAGCTCGGGGAGCACATGGCGCTGTGCAGCTTCCTGTGGTGCCCCCGTGGCTCTGCCCCGGTTAGCTCGGGGAGCACATGGCGGTGCGCAGCTTCCTGTGGTGCCCCCATGGCTCTGCCCCGGTTAGCTCGGGGAGCACATGGCGGTGCGCAGCTTCCTGTGGTGCCCCCGTGGCTCTGCCCCGGTTAGCTCGGGGAGCACGTGGCGCTGTGCAGCTTCCTGTGGTGCCCCCATGGCTCTGCCCCGGTTAGCTCGGGGAGCACGTGGCGCTGTGCAGCTTCCTGTGGTGCCCCCATGGCTCTGCCCCGGTTAGCTCGGGGAGCACATGGCGCTGTGCAGCTTCCTGTGGTGCCCCCGTGGCTCTGCCCCGGTTAGCTCGGGGAGCACGTGGCGGTGCGCAGCTTCCTGTGGTGCCCCCGTGGCTCTGCCCCGGTTAGCTCGGGGAGCACGTGGCGCTGTGCAGCTTCCTGTGGTGCCCCCATGGCTCTGCCCCGGTTAGCTCGGGGAGCACGTGGCGCTGTGCAGCTTCCTGTGGTGCCCCCGTGGCTCTGCCCCGGTTAGCTCGGGGAGCACATGGCGCTGTGCAGCTTCCTGTGGTGCCCCCGTGGCTCTGCCCCGGTTAGCTCGGGGAGCACATGGCGGTGCGCAGCTTCCTGTGGTGCCCCCGTGGCTCTGCCCCGGTTAGCTCGGGGAGCACATGGCGGTGCGCAGCTTCCTGTGGTGCCCCCGTGGCTCTGCCCCGGTTAGCTCGGGGAGCACATGGCGCTGTGCAGCTTCCTGTGGTGCCCCCATGGCTCTGCCCCGGTTAGCTCGGGGAGCACATGGCGCTGTGCAGCTTCCTGTGGTGCCCCCATGGCTCTGCCCCGGTTAGCTCGGGGAGCACATGGCGCTGTGCAGCTTCCTGTGGTGCCCCCATGGCTCTGCCCCGGTTAGCTCGGGGAGCACGTGGCGCTGTGCAGCTTCCCGTGGTGCCCCCATGGCTCTGCCCCGGTTAGCTCGGGGAGCACATGGCGCTGTGCAGCTTCCTGTGGTGCCCCCATGGCTCTGCCCCGGTTAGCTCGGGGAGCACGTGGCGCTGTGCAGCTTCCTGTGGTGCCCCCATGGCTCTGCCCCGGTTAGCTCGGGGAGCACATAGCGCTGTGCAGCTTCCTGTCTTACCTCCCTTCTGTGGCAGAAGTCCATCTTGCCTTATAGTGAGAGTCCTGGGATTGTGAGTGCGTGGGTGTCTATGTACGGGTTTCGTACGTTTGTTAGAAAACGTTGCACCAGAGCAGAGGTGGCAAGCTTCTTTCAAACAGAAACAAAACGGGGGCTGTGAGCAGCTGGCGGGCAGTGTGGTTACCTGGTTGCTTTATTAATGGTCAGTGAGGCTTTATGGTATCAGGCCAGAAATCCAGTCAGGATACCCCCTCTTATTTTCTTATAGAGAGAGAAGAAAAGCAAGGTAATAGACATTACCCGTGGGCATTAGGTGTCATCCAATGTCTGATCACTAGAATCACTGAAAAACCAAAGAAGACAGGAAATTAAAAGTGGTACTGAATAGAAAATAAATATAGAGCTACATGTCCTTCCTCTTTGGAGATGGTTAACTCTCTCATTTTTGGTAAAATGTGTTACCATTTTTATCTCACTCTGAAATGCTTTGGAGTTAGGGAACTTTTAAAAGTAAGATTGAGCTGCCTCCCTCTTTCCTTGTCTTCCCATAGTCAGCCACCAGGTGTCGCCGTTGTGCAATGGCTGAGACACCCTCCCTCCTATGGCTCTGAACAGTGCTTCCCCATTTTTCTGCAGCTTAGCAAGAAGGCCCCGGAAGTAGTGAAAATAGCTTATGGAGCGGAGGAATGAAGTGCCGAAAGGCATGTTACAAAGTCTGCTCCTCTCAGCCCAAACCCTTCATAACTCTCAGAATCACAGCCTCCCACCTACACGTCCTGTCCCAACAAATGCTGCCGCCCACAATCTCCCATTCAGACAGAACTTCTCCTTAAACACACTGCCCCTACACACAAGGACAACCACACACACACACACACACTCATCTCCACACCATATACACTCCATACCTCCCATACCCCAATGCACTAGGGTTGCCAGCTGACTCCAGATTTTCAGGACAGATTAATCCAGTCCTGGCTTTACTCCCCTGCATGCAGGCACTTATAGTCTTGAATTTATTTGGGAATGCAATAGGGAAATCAGATTAAGTTTCAGTATGCAATGGGGTAAAACCAGGACTAGATCAACCTGCCAGTTGGCAACCCTGCAATGCACACAACCTCCAACATACCCCCACCTCTCTAAACACATAATCTTACAACCACACGCCCTACCCACACACACACAGCCATATCTCCCAAAAACATACATCTTACAACTGCCCCACACACAACCCCTCCACACATCTCCATTCCTGCCCAAACACACATGCACCACACACATTCATCCTCCCCACACACATCCACCTACACCCTGCACATACACACACTAGGGATTTGAATCGTTTATCACATGGTAGGAGCACTGCTTGACCCGTGCCATTTTTAAAGATGGCGCTGGCCGTCCATTATTCCTACCATGTGACAGGGGCCGGCCAATGGCACGGATACTCTGTCACATACTAAGGGCAAAGGGCCATTGCTGCCATTTTGTTTACTGGCAGCCGACGGCCCGAGAGTGAGAGAATGCTCCCGGGACACCCACTGGACCACCAGGTACTTAAAAATTTTTGGGGGAGGTTGGAGGGATCCGGAGGGTGGGGGGATACTAAAGAACTAATTTTAAAGGGTTGGTCCCGGCACACCAGGGCTCAACTTAAGGGGAACGTGGGCAGGTATTGGCGAAACTCCAGTTAGGTCTCTGCTTCTGCTAGATCTCTTGCCAACAGTGGGCTCCTCCCCGCAGGTAGCGCCAACTCCCCCTCAGTCCAAGGGTCCACATTCACAGCATATTTCCCAAAACAAACCTCCCACACCAAACTCACAGCCCGCCATAAAATTCCACATGCACTATCCATCCATGCACACACTAGCCCACAAACACATTTCCATCCAACACACACCTTATTCCCCCTCTAGCAATCTATGCTGGAAAGCATTCCCTAAGCTATGCCTCTTCATGCTTTCCCTATGAGTTTCATATTGAAGCTTCCAAAAAAATGCTTTCAATGAGGAGATGGAAAAACCAAGGCTGACTCAGCTGGGGTCCTGGTGGTCACATTTTTTGCCCTTCTGGCAGAACTCAGATTGTATTTTCCCTGATCACAAAAGACTCCTTCCAGGCAACACATTTAGCTAGGAGAATGCCCTTTCTCCTGTCCCACAGTGATTCTATGCTACTCTCACAGACAAAGTTTCAGATTTTTTAAAATACAGACTGCTCTAGTGTGTAGATCCCAGCTAATGGAGCTAGCGATGGTCCTAAGAAGTTTTCAGTGATATCTAGTACAAGAGCTCCTGTCGTGACATCACTTCTGCTTGGCAGATGGAACTGCACCCCTGCAGTGACATCACTGGGGGGTACATATACAAAGCTGTACTCCTGCAGTGACATCACTGGGGGGGTCCATATATGAAGCTGTAGTCCTGTACTGACATCACTGGGGGGGTCCATATATGAAGCTGTAGTCCTGCACTGACATCACTGGGGGGGTCCTTATATGAAGCTGTCCTCCTGCACTGACATCACTGGGGGTCCTTATATGAAGCTGTACTCCTGCAGTGACATCACCGGGGGTCCATATACAAAGCTGTACTCCTGCAGTAACATCACTGGGGAGGGGGCGGGGGTCCTTATATGAAGCTGTACTCTTGCAGTGACATCACTGGGGGGGTCCATATATGAAGCTGTCCTCCTGCAGTGACATCACTGGGGGGGTCCATATATGAAGCTGTCGTCCTGCAGTGACATCACTGGGGGGGTCCATATATGAAGCTGTCGTCCTGCACTGACATCACTGGGGGGTCCATATATGAAGCTGTCCTCCTGCACTGACATCACTGGGGGGTCCATATATGAAGCTGTCCTCCTGCACTGACATCACTGGGGGTCCATATATGAAGCTGTCCTCCTGCACTGATATCAGAAACAAGGTTCCCACTATCACAGCACTGATGGAATTATATACCAGTCCCACAGTAAAAGAGAATTGAGAAAAGGAAACAACTGGAGTTTATTTGAAAAGGGTTTACAGTTTTCATGTAAAGAGATATTATGTGGACAATAAATACTATGGGATGGTTCCCGTTTTAAGTTTGAGGACAGGCAATATAACAGATGCAGGAAGAAAGATCTACATACCAATGATGATGATGAGAATCAGCAGGCCGAAGACGCAGCCGATGATGATGCCAATCTTGGTAGGGTCTTCTGTATGGATGGAGTGGAAGGGAAGGTTATGAGGGGCAGAAAGGGAGAGGAAGGAGCAGGAAGAAATAGATGGCAATGATTAGCCGTCAGGAGTTTTCAAACAAAACCGCTTTGTATTAGTTCTGTAGGGATGATTTTGAAATTTGAGTTTGCTACGCCCTCCAGATTACGGCTGTAATTCCGTGTCTGCTGGTCAGCCGGCCCCGCTCCTGCGATGGAAGGCAGGGTTACGCTATCACACTGCTTTGTATATATAAATAATGTTCTCAGTGGTGAACTATCCACACCTCATTTTCAGGCCATGGCAGGAGTTTGGCCCGGGAATTTTTGTTTATTCACACATTACACAAATTACATCTATTCCTCCCCCTATCTTTACAACATGTCAGATGGTCTATAAGCATCCCGACAGGGGGACTTTGCAGGGAATTCACATATTCATGGATACATGGGTGCAGTTATGCCACCTAATAACGTTTTGCTTTTCTATCCGACGCACACTAAAATTTCAAGAGATGTGAGGTGGCTAGCAAGGGTTTCCCCCCCCCCCCCCAGTCTTTATATACAGTATATGTGTCCCATGAATAGCTGTGTGCAATTACATGGGGGGTGGGGGCTATGGGAGTTGGAAGAGCATCCCTGACATGACAAGTGACCTGTACAGTTAGAGCTGCACGCCCCAGCAGCAGGGTCTGGCTTTCTCTCCCCGTTCTTGCTAATCTTGTGAGGCCAAACAGTGCACTTGCCATACAACATTTCATAGTTAGAATACTATAGCATTCAGGGGGCTGTGTTAAAGAGAAAACACCAATGCCATACACCATACAAATGTAAATAAATCTATAAACGTATAAATCTTACCTGTATCAAATTTACAAAGTTACATGGTATTCAACATAGACCTTTAAACATACGGAATTCAGGTGTCCCTGTGCTACTTCTCTAAGCCATCCAGTCATTCATATACAAACATATTGTAATATGTTTACCTTTCAAGCTTTTAGCATCAATGGTTTGTTCTCCAGAACCTTTAAGAAAAGTTGTTTGATTTAATTATTTGAGGGAAATAACTGTGAATATTAAACATGACAAATAAGTCACTATATTTCAGTATAGCATAAGAGATAGATAAGGAATCTGTTGACCAAGCCTGAAAAAAAAGATAAAATGATGTTCTCCTGCTCAAAATTCAAGGAGGCATAATTTCTGTGAAGGTGAAGACCTGCCTTACTGAGTATCAAGTGTTAAATCCAAAGAAATGCAGAGCTGCCTTGAAGAATAAGGTGGCCAGACCTCTCCAGGTCATAAGACATAGGCTGAGGTTTACCTCAGTATCATAAGAGGTCCCTGCAGTTACAGAGGGGCATTTGCTCAGCATGCCGTTTGGCAAGGAGCATTAATACTAAGCAGTAGGGATGTGCATTCGTTTAATCCATTTCCTATGCAAGCATGTAATATGAAATATATGAAACGAATGCACATCTAATTGACACTAATGGGAAATGTATGAAACGAATTAAATAAATGAAACGAATGCACATCCCTACTAAGCAGTAGTGAAATACAATTGCTCAAAAATGACCATTTTTGTTTCATTTTGTTAAATCCAAAACAAATCGAAAATAGCCCTGAAAACCTCACAGAATTTCATTTTCATTTGTTTCAGAAAATAGTACAAAGAGTTTTAATAATTATGGATACATATGGTGGCATTTTATCGAGGTGACATAAGGGAATAAAGGAACTGTGAACCTTCTATTATAATACTATAATAATGTAGTAATATATTAATTGTGTAACACAGGCAAGGTAGTAGTATGATGATACGTGTGATAATGTAATGCACAGTTTAATTAGTCCTGGACAAATCTGGCCCAGATGTAAACCTAGATGCTAAGATGGTTCCTAATACTGACTCGTATATTAATTCTCTACCATTAAAGTGAAAATATAGACAAAACAAAAACCCAAAAATCACTTTGAAAAACATTACATGCTGGCAGCACTGTCCACCATTTTAACATCAGAATAACTGGAAAATATCCAATAAGAAAACACAGTTAATTGGACTAATCAAAAATCAAATCAAAGAGAACCAAGTCAAGGCTTCATTTAAACCAAAGGGAGCTATAGCATTTAATTTAAAAATCCAAAATTGCTCCATACTGTATTGTAAGCTCTAATCTTCTCAAACCTTGACTACTGTAACTCCTTACTACTAGGTCTTCCAGCAAGCCACTTAGCATCACTAGAACTATTACAAAATGCCGCAGCAAGACTCTTATTAGGATCTCGGAAATATGATCACATTACACCTTCTTTGATGTCACTGGATTGGTTGCCAGTACAATCCAGAATCTATTATAAAGTATTAACGCTAATATTCAAAATCAGGTACAAACTTAGGGGTAGATTTTAAATATTTGCGCGATCGCGTACTTTTGTTCGCGCATCAGGCGCAAACAAAAGTACGCTGGATTTTATAAGATACGCGTGTAGCCGCGCGTATCTTACAAAATCCGAGGTTGGCGCGCGCAAGGGGGGTGCACATTTGTGCAACCTGTGTGCGCTGAGCCCAGCGTGCGCTGCCTGTTCCCTCCGAGGCCGCTCCGATTTCAGAGCGGCCTCGGAGGGAACTTTCCTTCACCCTTCCCCAACCTAACCCCCCCCCTAACTTTGCGCGCGCCGGCCGGCAGCCCCGCTCGTGTTCCGGTCCCGGGGGCTGGTCCGGAGGCCTCGACCACGCCCCCGGGCCGGCACCACGCCCCTGGGCCTGCCCCCAAAACGCCGCGGCACGCCCCCGAAACACCACATCGTTTTGGGAACACCCCGGACACGCCCCCTCCCACCCCTTTTCGAAAGCCCCGGGACTTACGCGTGTCCCGGGGCTTTACGCGTGCCGGCGCGCGAGGGCCCTGCGCGCGTAAATCCAGAAGTATTTATGCTCGCAGGCCTTTTAAAATCCGCCCCTTAGATTGTAAGTCATCTGGGGATAGGGAAATACCTATAGGACCTGAATGTAATCTGCTTTGAAATGCTGAAAAAAAGTGTGAAAAGCAGAATATAAAAAATCTAAAATAAAAAAAATAAAATAAAATTCATTCCAATAACACTGGCTTGTAAGGAGCGACAGAACCTTACAATCCTCAACACTAAGATCTCAAAATCAAGGGCTATTGACTATTCCCTACAATACAGAGCACACATCTGATGTAAATAAGAGATTGAGTGTTTTCCATAGCAAGTCCAAAGCTCTGGGATTCTCTGCCTGAGAGGTTATATATTTTACCAGATAGAACATAGTAACATAGTAATGACGGCAGAAAAAGACCAAAATTGTCCATCTAGTCTGCTCAGCAAGCTTCCCAAGGAATAACTGCCGCTCCATGCAGGTTACCCCCATGTTTCTGTTAAGGGGAGTAACCTCCGCTCCATGCAGGTTACCCCCATGTTTCTGTTAAGGGCAGTAACTGCCGCTCCGTGCAGGTTACCCCCATGTTTCTGTTAAGGGGAGTAACTGCCGCTCCGTGCAGGTTATCCCCATGTTTCTGTTAAGGGGAGTAACTGCCGCTCCGTGCAGGTTACCCCCATGTTTCTGTTAAGGGCAGTAACTGCCGCTCCGTGCAGGTTACCCCCATGTTTCTGTTAAGGGGAGTAACTGCCGCTCCGTGCAGGTTATCCCCATGTTTCTGTTAAGGGGAGTAACTGCCGCTCCGTGCAGGTTATCCCCATGTTTCTGTTAAGGGGAGTAACTGCCGCTCCGTGCAGGTTATCCCCATGTTTCTGTTAAGGGGAGTAACTGCCGCTCCGTGCAGGTTACCCCCATGTTTCTGTTAAGGGCAGTAACTGTTGCTCCGTGCAGGTTACCCCCATGTTTCTGTTAAGGGGAGTAACTGCCGCTCCGTGCAGGTTATCCCCATGTTTCTGTTAAGGGGAGTAACTGCCGCTCCGTGCAGGTTACCCCCATGTTTCTGTTAAGGGCAGTAACTGCCGCTCCGTGCAGGTTATCCCCATGTTTCTGTTAAGGGGAGTAACTGCCGCTCCGTGCAGGTTACCCCCATGTTTCTGTTAAGGGTAGTAACTGCCGCTCTGTCAGGTTACCCCCATGTTTCTCTTAAGAGTGGTAACTGCTGCTTCTCTTAAGGGTAGTAGCTCATAGAAGGAGATCTAAATGTGAATTAAAAACACAGCTATTCAAAAACACATATAATTTAACTTAAAAAAAATCAGAAAATACAGAGCCACAAAGGCAAGAAGTACAAAAGTTAATAATCAAATCATGAAGAATAAATCAAATGAGAGAATGGAAGATTCTCAAAACAACCCACTAAATAAGATGAGAAAACTATCATTTGTTTATCATTTTCCGTAACCTTTGCCTAATGTAACTAAGGATTGTTGAGTTCTAGCTATAAATGTTAGTTTGTAAACTGTTGTGATCTATACATGGAACGACGGTATATAAAATGTCTAAATAAATAAATACTTGCAAACTACACACACCATTTTCCGAAACAAATAATATCAAAAGTTAAACAAAAAAACAAAACACTCATGAAGTGAAAATTGGGCTGATAATGAAAGCAATGAAATGGAGATTTTGGTCGCACACATCCCTACTAGTTAGGCTCGAGGAGCTTTCGTGAAGACTTTATTTGCTCCTCTGTTTTGTTAGTAGGATCTGCTTTTATCTTGTAGTTTCTGGGTTAACCTTGCTGGTGAACTTAGCACGAGAGAGAGAAAGAGAGACCCTGGGATGCAGGGGATTTCTGAGGAACAATCAAGAGACCGAGCTAAATTTTTAGTGAAAATCTATTTTGCAGTTGTTCCTGCTCCTTAATCTAGATTGGGTTTTCCCAGCGTTATGGTGATTGCCTGAGCCAGGTCAACTCTGACAAACTGAAGCAGTCCTGGGTTTGATCTGTGGACTTCTAGTTCCAATTTCATTAAGAAACCTGTCATAGGGCTGTCACCCAGCCAATGTCTTCCAGCCATTTTATTCGGTAAAAAAATAAAGAGTAGATTCCTCTGACCTTCATCATCATCATCGTCGTCTTCCATCTTCTCATCACTGGGGTCCATGGAAATTTGGGTACCTGATGAATAATGCATATATCATGAGATTCTCCTCCTTCAACATGAATATCAGGGTCTTCCTTTCATGCAAGGGATCCCCCTCCAATATCAGCGCTCGCACTCTACTCACAGGGATGGTGACTTTAGAATGAACGCGTAGGTGCGCACATATGGAGGAATTTTAAATTGTCCGCACGAGTGCGAGCATAACTGTTTAAATACACACAGCGCACATATGTGCGCTACTAATTTTAAGTGGTTGCATGAGCAAACATTATTCGCATGTCTTCCTTTGTAATTTGTCAGCTTTAACGCACGTAGCTAAGCAGATTTTAAAACACGCGGTGGGTGTGAAGGAAATAGCTCCGCCAGTGTGTGCAGCCTGTCTCTGGTTCTTCAGTCTGCACTCCCACCCCTGCTTACCTAAAGCGAGTTTTCTGCAGATTTAACAGCTCATCAAGAGCTGACGACGTAAATAAGCCCGGGTAACAGCCTGGCACGCTCTGCGGGCATGGAATGTAAAACACGGATTTAAGTGCAGAAATGTTGGCCCAGACACTCTCTAACTCTGCCCCTTTTTCTCACATGTTGGGTTGCTCACGCAGGTGCATTTACGCACACAGGGCCAGATTTTATAACGTGCGCGCGGGCGTAGATTTGTTCGCGCAACCTGTGCTAGAAGGTACTACTGGGGGCAGAAAACCTCAGTCCCCAGGCTCCTCCTACAGCTCAGGAGTAAATTCGGCTGCAAGAAAATTTGATGACAAACATTTTTTCATTCTGTGGTACATTTACATAAAATGTGCCTTATTTAATATGTAAAATTTTATAAATAAAGATTTTCCGACTTTTCTAATGTTTCTGGATATTTTATTCTTTTAGGATTTTCTTTATTTTATTTCTGCATCTTATTGTTTACCCATTAAACCAGCCTTTCCCCTAAGCAAGGAAGCTACCACACCCACTAATATTGCGAGGTCCTGCTATTCCCCCTCCCAAAAAACTGAAAAAAACCACTAACAATGTTATATGCCAGGAAATGGACATGCACAAGGTACTCACTGGTGGAATTAAACTCTGCCAGCGCAGCAGCAGTGGTTACTGAACCCGAACCTATGAATTAAATTAAAAGTGAAAGGAAATTACATTTCTGTATGAACATACGATCATGATATTAACACTGAAGAGGGTAATTTTCAAACATCCTGCATTGCAACAAAGTCTGTGCTCAGTTTAGATTCATTCTGTACTGAGTAGTTTCAAAGTATAACTTACGTGCACAAGTTTGCCGGGAAAATCCTTGTGCACAGATTCACTTGCCCTCTTTGGAGGGGGTAACTTCTGTGGCGTAATTTGCACGTTTACTTTGTTTAATCAAAACGCACGCACATAAAAGCCAAGCTCGCCTCCCGCTTTCTCCCCTGGAACGCCTTTGCTCAGTACACACTAAAGAGGGTGCCTGAGTCACTTACAGGACATCTGTTTATATGCATAGGAACCGGTTTTGTGAGCATAACGGCTGCTTTATCCCATATCTGTTTACTGATCCTGCTTCTCCCTGCCTGGCCCCTCAGCAGGTACCAAATCTATTTATTGCCCATGCTTCCTTCTGCCCCACCAGCCCTTTTCATGCTGTGGGGATATTCTTTATGTATATTCTGCTTTTTTTTTCTTCGCACTTCAAAGTGGATTACATTCAGGTACTGTAGGTATTTCCCTATCCCCAGAGGGCTCACAATCTAATTTTGTACCTGAGGCAATGGAGGGTAAAGTGACTTGCCCAAGGTCACAAGGAGCGACAGCAGGACTTGAACGCTGCTCTCCTGGCTCATAGCCCGCTGCTCTCACCACTAGGCTACTCCTGCACTCCATGCGCTCTCCATATTTATTGACTTGTACTTCTCCAACCTCTGGTAATCCACAGAGAGATTGGTGATAGGGAAGCAGCAGTGGCCCTCGCAGGCTGGGAACATCGGCAGCAGAGGCACGGCTTGCGTAGGCAGCAGAGCTGTAGCAGTACTGCTGCTATGGGGATAGAGCGCATGCTTTGCATCTCAGTCCTGGTGCTTTCCTGTATAAGGGGAATCCCACATTTGCCTCCTACTAGTAGAGCTAAACAAACTCTGTGTGCAGTCCTGTGGGCTCTGAGGCCTCTACAGATGTTTCCCTTTCTAGGAAGGAGTGTTTAGGGAAGTTTGACACTCTCAAGCAGGATGGGTCATTGGTTTAATAAAATGCCATCAGTGTGATGCAGTAGGGGTTTTGGATTTAGCAGACTGGCTTCTCCAGATTCAGACTGTAGTCTGGGGTGCCATCTACACATGGAGTGGTGCTAGTGGGGTCTTTCCTTCCATAGGGAGCCTTCTCACAACGAGACCAGTGAAAGGGCCTGATATCCAAGGAAGTGGGACCCAGTATTTCCAGGAAGGAAAAGGGGTTCTGAGATTTGCAGAAGGGAGAACCCTAAGGGATCTGAAGAGAAGAGATTTCTGGAAAGCAGATGTGTTGGAGACTCTTCATTTGTCTTAAGAAGAGTTAGGAGAAGTGTTTGCTGAGACAGGATTTGGTCCAAGTAGGGCATTATGGAGAAGGAAGAAACTGCCCATCAGAAAAGCAGTCCTAAGGAGTTTCCAGTTTGAAAATGAGTCAACCAGAAACTCACCAGAGTGGTAAAAAGTATTGTGACTGTGTGTTCATAGAGCTGAAGGTAACTATCTGTATTGAAAGAGGGACATCCTAGACTGTGTGTTCATAGAGCTGAAGGTAACTATCTGTATTGAAAGAGGGACATCCTAGACTGTGCGGTCATAGAGCTGAAGGTAACTATCTGTATTGAAAGAGGGACATCCTAGACTGTGTGTTCATAGAGCTGAAGGTAACTATCTGTATTGAAAGAGGGACATCCTAGACTGTGCGGTCATAGAGCTGAAGGTAACTATCTGTATTGAAAGAGGGACATCCTAGACTGTGCGGTCATAGAGCTGAAGGTAACTATCTGTATTGAAAGAGGGACATCCTAGACTGTGAGTTCATAGAGCTGAAGGTAACTATCTGTATTGAAAGAGGGACTTCCTAGACTGTGTGTTCATAGAGCTGAAGGTAACTATCTGTATTGAAAGAGGGACATCCTAGACTGTGTGTTCATAGAGCTGAAGGTAACTATCTGTATTGAAAGAGGGACATCCTGGACTGTGTGTTCATAGAGCTGAAGGTAACTATCTGTATTGAAAGAGGGACATCCTGGACTGTGTGTTCATAGAGCTGAAGGTAACTATCTGTATTGAAAGAGGGACATCCTGGACTGTGTGTTCATAGAGCTGAAGGTAACTATCTGTATTGAAAGAGGGACATCCTGGACTGTGTGTTCATAGAGCTGAAGGTAACTATCTGTATTGAAAGAGGGACATCCTGGACTGTGTGTTCATAGAGCTGAAGGTAACTATCTGTATTGAAAGAGGGACATCCTGGACTGTGTGTTCATAGAGCTGAAGGTAACTATCTGTATTGAAAGAGGGACAGTTAAGTGTGGAGAACTTGCTGGAATTGCTACAGTGAGGGGAAGGGAATAAGTAAAAGGGGCTGTGTGTGGTACTTACTAGAATTGCTATAGTGAGGGAGGTCAGCAGCTGCAAGAAAGGCTGGGCAGCCACACAGAACTGTACTTTAAACTTGCTGGGATTGCTATAGTGGGGTAAGAGAGAGAGAGAGACTGTGGCTGGGGGTAAGGGAACAGGGTGAAGTTATTGGAATTTGACCGGGATACTAGGAGAAAGGTCTTTAAACTCAAAGGTGGCCAATATTCGGTAGGTCATTTACAGGACAAGTTACCTGGCTAAGGTTAGACAGGTAACGTCCCATATATTTATTTATTTATTTATTTATTTATTTAAAATCTTTTCTATACCGTCGCTAAGTTATACACCATCGCAACGGTTTACATGTAGGCACATATTTAATGAGGGTAAAAGTGTACTATAGTACATTCTAACAGGTTTACATGTAGGCACATATTTAATGTAGGTAAAAGCGTACTATAGTACATTCTAACAGGTTTACATGTAGGCACATATTTAATGTAGGTAAAAGCGTACTATAGTACATTCTAACAGGTTTACATGTAGGCACATATTTAATGTAAGTAAAAGTGTACTATAGTTCATTCTAACAGGTTTACATGTAGGCACATATTTAATGTAGGTAAAAGTGTACTATAGTACATTCTAACAGGTTTACATGTAGGCACATATTTAATGTAGGTAAAAGTGTACTATAGTACATTCTAACAGGTTTACATGTAGGCACATATTTAATGTAGGTAAAAGTGTACTATAGTTCATTCTAACAGGTTTACATGTAGGCACATATTTAATGTAGGTAAAAGTGTACTATAGTTCATTCTAACAGGTTTACATGTAGGCACATATTTAATGTAGGTAAAAGCGTACTATAGTTCATTCTAACAGGTTTACATGTAGGCACATATTTAATGTAGGTAAAAGTGTACTATAGTTCATTCTAACAGGTTTACATGTAGGCACATATTTAATGTAGGTAAAAGTGTACTATAGTACATTCTAACAGGTTTACATGTAGGCACATATTTAATGTAGGTAAAAGTGTACTATAGTTCATTCTAACAGGTTTACATGTAGGCACATATTTAATGTAGGTAAAAGTGTACTATAGTACATTCTAACAGGTTTACATGTAGGCACATATTTAATGTAGGTAAAAGTGTACTATAGTACATTCTAACAGGTTTACATGTAGGCACATATTTAATGTAGGTAAAAGTGTACTATAGTACATTCTAACAGGTTTACATGTAGGCACATATTTAATGTAGGTAAAAGCGTACTATAGTACATTCTAACAGGTTTACATGTAGGCACATATTTAATGTAAGTAAAAGTGTACTATAGTTCATTCTAACAGGTTTACATGTAGGCACATATTTAATGTAGGTAAAAGCGTACTATAGTACATTCTAACAGGTTTACATGTAGGCACATATTTAATGTAGGTAAAAGTGTACTATAGTACATTCTAACAGGTTTACATGTAGGCACATATTTAATGTAGGTAAAAGTGTACTATAGTACATTCTAACAGGTGCCGTCAAAGGTTTGGTTACAATATATCATTAGACAAAATAATGTTTAGAGAAGTGTGTCATGACCGAGTGTACTGAAAGTACTTTTACGGTAAATTTATCATACATAGTGTTATCAATATGCTAGTTGTGATGTGGGGTTCATAGACTACTGTACTGTATCGTCCTAAGAACTGTGTGTCGGTGCTTATCTGCTTATTCCTGAATAATTTCTATTCTCCCGTCTCCTTGTAAAATGCCTGTTTAAAAAGCTAAGGTTAGACAGGTATCTTGTCCCATATATTCATTGAATATGCTTGTGTAAAGTTATCTGGCCTTATGTAGCCAATTAACTTTAATATCTGAACAACTATGCTTGAGTATAGCCAATTCAGGGTTTTATTGGCCTTGTGTGGCTGGATAGCTTTCTATTTATCCGGATATCTGAGTAAGTAGTACTGTCAGCATTAAGACAAAAAGAAGGAATCTCTCCCTTCCTCAACCCAATAAATAAAGGCTCAGTCGGGCCGTTTGCCCCCCAGCCCCAAATGTTACTGGGGCACCTCAACACCTTCCCATCCACCAATACCCACAAAATATCTCTGCTGGGAGCGAGGGTATTCTCAGGGCTGCTTCTGACAGCTGGCCCTGGAAGCATAAACTGCAGGAAATGCATTGCACCCTGGAATCCTTATGGATGGAAACTCAACGCGCGATGGGTCAGAGGACAGCACTGGGTATATACTTCTGTCCACTCACCAAGATGAACAAGCAGATTGTGAAATGCTACAGAAATTCAAGAAGCAAATAAGTTTGGCAACACAATAATAATGTAAGAATAACTGGAACAATGTCTCATCAGGACATGAAAGAGATATTCTAGATGCCATAAATGACTTTCATGGAGCAGCTGGTCCTAGAACGGACGAGGTGGGCACTGGGTAGATGCTTTAGATCTAGTGAAAAATACTATCTGGTGCCGATGGTTACTGTTGTGGGGCCATTTAGCAGTAATAATCATCATGCTATCAAATTTGACATAATCACTGGAGAAAGGACATTAAGTATAACTACTGCAGTAGCATAACGCTTTCAAAAGGGAGACCATGATAAAATGAGAGAATCTGAAAAAAAACTGAAAGGAGCGGTTGTAAAGATTAAGTTTGTAAATGGTGTAGACGTTGTTTAAAAATAGCATCTTGGAAGCTCAGCTAAAATGTATTCCATGCATTAAAAAAAAGTTGAACAAAGGCTAAATGACTGCCAGTACAGTTTGGTGAGGGAAAAGAGGCAGTTAAAGCCAACAGGACATCATTCAAAAATGCAAAGCAGGCCTGACTGAAGAAAATAGGCAATGATCAAAAGTACTGGCAAGCCAGATGTAAAACAATAGTGAGGCAGGTCAGGAAAGAAAATGTGATAACATGATTGCCATCAGGTAATAACTAATAACACAAACATTTTCAACCTGTTTGAGGGGGTAAAAGGTTTTCTCAGGAAGAACAAGGAAAAAGCAGAACAACTGAATGCATTCTCTACCTCCGTCTTTACTGAGGATAGGATATGTCTGTACCTAGATAGGATTTTAGACAGTGCTGGGGAGGAGCTGCTTGTTTTGGAACATGTGGGTAGTACTGATGATAAAGGAAGATGAGGGAGGAGATTCTGGAAGTCAAATTTAGGATTTTAGGTAGAAAGTTGAAATCCAGAACCTCCAGGCTTGCATTCTCGGAAATGCTCCCTGTTCCACGTGCAGGTCCCCAGAGGCAGGCTGGGCTCCCGAGTCTTGATGGGTGGGGAAGAAGGCTTTAGGTTTATTAGGAACTGGGCATCATTTTGGGGAAGGGAGGGCTTTTTCAAAAAGATAGACTCCACCTCATCCAGGATGGAACCAGACTACTGGCACTATCTTTTGAAAAAGAACTAGATGATGGGGGAAAGCCGACAGTCGCTCAGGAGCACATGGTTTGCAATGATGAATCTTTGAAGGACACTAACAGCACAGCAGGTGTTCTGGAAGGTGGACCCTTGGACCGAGGGGGAGTTGTCGCCACCTGTGGGGAGGAGCCCCACCAGGTCCTCACCGTCAGTAGGCGAGGCAGAAGACTAGCAGAGACCCCATTGGAGCTTTACCACTACCAGCCTGCGCTCCCCTCAGGTTGAGCCTTTTGGTGTCGGGGTCGGCTGGACTGGGGCCTACACAATGATGGAAGTCCAGAGAATAGGCTGGTACCACAGTCCAAAGTCAGGGTCCAGGCAGGGTCGTGGCAGGCAGCGTAGCTCGTAGGCAAATCCGGTCCAAAATCAAAGCCACCAGGGAGTTTTTTTTGGGGGGGGGGGGGGGGGGGGGGGGGGGTCAGCTTTTTTGTCAGGCTCGACCCTGCCACAGAACAGCATTGGGTGAGGGAAGCCAGCAAATGCAACAGTACCCCTTCCTCCACGCCCCCCTCCTGAGGGTTTCGGCTTGCCGGGATGAGAGGCATGGAAGTGTTTGATCAGATTCTTGTCCAATATTATGGATGCTGGCTCCCAGGGGTTCTCCTCTGGACCATATCCTTCCCAAGCGAGGAGGTACTCCCATCTTACACCATGTCCTCTCATGTCAAGTAGGTCGTGCACCTGATATGTGGTGTCACTCACATTCAGTGGCTCTCTCTCCTCCCCCCTCCACACACACACACAACAGAGTACTCTCTCACTCTCAGTGGCTCTCTCATACCCCCTCAGGAACTCTCTCACTCTCAGTGGCTCTCTCATACCCCCCCAGGAACTCTCTCACAGTCAGTGGCTCTCTGTGCATACATACAAACACAGACACATAACTCTCACATTCAGTGGCTCCCTCTCCCTAACACACACACACATACTCAGGCACTCTGACATTCAGTGGCTCTCTGCACACACACACACACACAACAGAGTACTCTCTCACTCTCAGTGGCTCTCTCATACCCCCTCAGGAACTCTCTCACTCTCAGTGGCTCTCTCATACCCCCCCCAGGAACTCTCTCACAGTCAGTGGCTCTCTGTGCATACATACAAACACAGACACATAACTCTCACATTTCAGTGGCTCCCTCTCCCTAACACACACACATACTCAGGCACTCTGACATTCAGTGGCTCTCTGCACACACACACACAAAGATACTGGTACTCTCTCACATTTAATGGCTCTCTGCACATACGCACAGACACTGACACTGGCACTCTCACATCCAATGGCTTTCTGCGCACACACACAACAAAAGCACCGGCACTCTTACATTCAGTGCGCGCATACACACACACACACACACACAGGCACTCTCTCACATTTGGCAGCTCTCTCTCCCTAATACACACACACACACAAACTCAGGCAATCTCACATTCAGTGGCTCTCCATACAGACATGCACACAAACACAGGCACTAGCACTCTCTTCAGTGGCTTGCTCGCTCTCAGACACACTCGTGCTCTCACTCCCTCACACAGGTTCAGGGCCTTCTCCCTCTCTTCGCCATGCCGCCAGGTCACAGGTCCTCTGTTATTCAGCCCCCGCAGTGGCCTGCCAGTACTTGTTTTCAGGTGCCAATGTTTGGGCTCTGCTAGAGGCTCCCAGGTTGCGGGGCCCCCTGCCAGATCACAGACCCGTTGTGGCATGGACTGTAGCAGTCGTGTTGATGCAACATGGACTCCTGCTGCTGCAGGGCCGATCTCGTAATAAACAGCAAGATTGGCTCCGTGGCAGCAGGAGATTACGTTAACTTACACATGACCCCTGCTTTTGGCTGAGGGGATGAGGAAGTGGCAGGTGAGTGCAGTGTCGGCTTGTGCATGGGTTTGGTTTATCCCTTCCCGACTTGGAAAAACAAACGTCCAGACAATGCAGCACCTCAGCTGTCATTCCCTCTTCCTGTTTAAAGGCCTCCAAATTTTCATCCAGGAAATTAACTATAGGGATGATGTCAGCCATGGGGCACTTCTGGAACTCAGCTGCGCTCCATTTTAAGTGAGCATGCGCCTGCGTAAGTGGGACGAGTTTAAAAGGCCTCTCCACCCATGCCATTACAGTTTTTCCAGGTCCTTCCCAGTTGGCCCAGATAAGGAATAGGACTTCCAAATCCCCCTTAGTTTAATTGCCTCAACTCTTAAAACCCCACCAATCTGTCTATTTGTCTTTATTTTATTACTTGCTTGTTGTCCGTAGCAGAAGTAAAGTTACGCGGCAGGGACCCCACCGAGTGCCTGTGCCTGTAAGTGTTTTAAATTTAGGAATGCCTACACCCCGCCCCCTTTTTTTGAACTTTTCATTTGTGTGCGAATCTCCTGGTTTTGTTGTGTGTGCCAGGCTTTTAGTGTTTGCCATCCAAAGGGACACTGGCTCTGCTAACACCACTGAGAAAAAGGCACTTTTGGATTGTTTGCTTTTGCATGAAGAGAAATTGAAGAACTGGACTTTAAATCTTTTGTTGCATACCCTGCCAGAGTGTCCAGCGCCTTCCTTCAGAGTCAGAGGTGCCCTAAAGCAAGGATATCCCTAGCGTGAGTAGATGTGTGCGAGGAACCAAAAGACAGCTTGAAAGACCATGCGGGTGCTGTCAGCCTCGAGCTCCAGTGCTTTATCCTTCTCCCCGACGGAAGAACTCGAGCACCCCAGTGGCCATTGGACTGGAGAAAGCGAGCTGGGAGTAAGAGTGGCCCCTGCATTCTGGGAGGTCCACAAAGAGGAGGTTACACCAATAAAATCTTGGGATTGCAGTGGAACAGGTCCCAGGGAGGAAAGTCAGAAGCTGGAGGCAGTAGCTGAGAGCAGAAAGTGTCTCACCCATGTGCTGGTGCTGCTGTCTCAGCTCCAGCATGGGGCTCTCCAGCTGTGGCTCCTGTGCACAGCTGCTTTCTCCTGCAGGCACCACGTCCTCTTCTATTCCTCCAGCACAGCGGTAGCCTCTGCTCTCCTTGTTCTAGCTTTTAATAACATTTGGGCCAAAAATTGTGCTGTTTTTATCATGGCAGCTACTTCATGCTCTAGCAAATAGCAGCATCATGTTCAAATTTGGAGTATTTAGGGATTCAAATGCATTTCTGTACATTTCAGTGGACAATAAAATATCTCATGCTAGTCCTGCGGGTGGCATGGAAAATAGCAGTGACCTTGCGTACATTCCTCGCCATCCTTTTGTTAATTGGCTTTGACTCTAGCGGCCTTACAAGAAGCTGCAAATGAACATGCAAGACCATGCAAGCCTTCTGAACAGATTCTGCAGAGCAATCTTCTTGTAAGGAAGAGAGCAAACGCGACAACTCAGTTCCAGAAAGGAGACTTCCGGCGAGTCCCCGCAATGCATTGTGGCATTTACAGTCCTTGCTTCTAAAACCTTTGCTGCAGATCCCAGAATGCATCAGGATGGGAGTGCGAGACATCCAGGAACGGCCTACAATGTCTCTCCTTGAACTGGGACCCTTGGCAGCTCTGAGTGGGGGCACATTCTGATGTTTCGGGACTTACCATGGGCTCTCTGGATTAGAGACAGACTCAGCCAGAGAAGCAGCAGCATTTTCCTATGGGGGTAACAGAAGATAAAGTATTTAGATACATGAAATATCTTAGAACGTCCATAACTTGCGGTCTTATTTTAGTCTTTTTTTCCTTAATGTGCAAGGATGAGATGTAATCAGATCACAGATCGGTGAGCAGGAAACAAAGAGTGGACGTGTGGGAGTATTGTCCTGGGAAAGGCAGGAGATGTAAGAGATGAGGTGGAAGGGAAGAGGTTCATGGAGATCAGTGAGGAGTTCAGCAGAGAAGAAGGAGGGAAATGGGGCAGGGACTGGGAAAGAGGAGATGGGAGGAGGACATGGGGCAAGGAAGAAAGGAGGAGAAAGAGAAGGGACAAGAAAGGAAACAGAAGAGGAAGTTCCAGGATGGAAGTGAAGGACATGGGTTATAAGAGATGGGAGAATAAAAGGAAGAGGGGAGAAGGGACACGAAACAAAGGAGGAAGAGAAATGACTTGGAGAAGGAAGGGAAGAGATGCAAGGGGAAAAGGGTTCGGGGGAGATGGGACATGGATGGAGGACACAGAGCAAAGATGGAGGAGACAGGACATGAAAGGAGGAGGAGAAAAGACAAGGGGACAGGAAAAGAGACCAAGCAGAGAATAGGGAAAGGGGCTTAAGAGCAGAGACGGCCACTGATCAAGGCTTGGCAAGCACAGAGCATCGTCTGACAGGTCAGGTTTTCAGGCTCTTTATAATGAATATGTAGGAGGGTCTCCAAGTTATGCAAGTACGAGATCCCTATTCAGGAAGCCACAAGTTATCCGGCTAAAGTTAGCTGGATAGCTTGCCCTGGATATTCAGTGAGATAAACGTCCCATTGAATATGCTCGCCTAATATTATCTGGCGACAAGTACTCTGATTAAACATCTAAATATCTATCTTTGAATATAGTCGGTTAGCTGTTTTAGGTTTATGGTATTGGGTGGCCTTGTCTGGTCTTCAAAAGATGTCTGGTTAAGAAGCGCTGTAAAAATGTTTAAAAAGGCCTACAGCCCGATTCTCTCCTCCCTCAAATTTCATATATAGCCAAGCACCCCCACCCCCTAAATTTCATAAAAATGTTCTGACCAATTAAGCCTGATTCTTCACTTTGAATGCATATACAGCGTTGCTCTCTGCTTCAACTGCAGGGGGAATGTGGAAAACAGGATTTACATTCAGACAACATCCAACAAGGCATTAATCTGCGCAGTCTGGGTAACCAAGCATCGGGGTAACTTGCTTGATGCGGCCGTTACTACCCTTAACCATTAAGCCTTATGCTCACCTTTGATGCAGCTCCAACACTACTCTCTGCATCAATGGCAGGGGGTGGCAGATGGTTGATGAAACAGATAAGTATGGGAAAATAAGTGTGGGAGCTTGCTGGGCAGACTGGATGGGCTCATTGGTCGTCTTCTGCCATCATTTCTATGTTTACATATCTGCTCTGAAGCAGGTCTACCTTTATCCAGCTAACTTAGGGGCTGATTTACTAAGACTTTTTCTCATAGACACAAAATAGGAGAAAAGCCTTAGTGAATTCAGCCCTTACTCAGGTAACTTAATTCCTCTCCACAACATTCCTCTTTTTTTTTTTTTTTATCTGGCTAGATTTTAGATGGATAATGAATTAGCCACTGCCAGATAAATGGCTCAATATTCAGAAATTCACCACATAAACAGACAACATGTGAGTTATGTCTAAATGGCTTTGAATATTCACCTCTATATGTTCATTATAGATATCCTGAAAATCTGAGCTGTTAGGACTGGGCTAGGAAACTGTGAGTGAGACCCAGCACACAGCCCAGGAGAGGAGAATCACCTGAGGATGAGTGCAAGAGTGAGACCCAGCACGCTGAGCACAGGAGAGGAGAATCACCCGAGGATGAGTGCAAGAGTGAGACCCAGCACGCTGAGCACTGGAGAGGAGAATCACCCGAGGCTGAGTGCAAGAGTGAGACCCAGCACGCTGAGCACGGGAGAGGAGAATCACCCGAGGATGAGTGCAAGAGCGAGACCCAGCACACTGAGCACGGGAGAGGAGAATCACCCGAGGATGAGTGCAAGAGTGAGACCCAGCACACTGAGCATGGGAGAGGAGAATCACCTGAGGATGAGTGCAAGAGTGAGACCCAGCACACTGAGCACGGGAGAGGAGAATCACCTGAGGATGAGTGCAAGAGTGAGACCCAGGACACTGGGCACGGGAGAGGAGAATCACCTGAGGATGAGTGCAAGAGTGAGACCCAGCACACTGAGCACGGGAGAGGAGAATCATCTGAGGATGAGTGCAAGAGTGAGACCCAGCACACTGAGCACGGGAGAGGAGAATCACCTGAGGATGAGTGCAAGAGTGAGACCCAGCACGCTGAGCACGGGAGAGGAGAATCACCCGAGGCTGAGTGCAAGAGTGAGACCCAGCACGCTGAGCACGGGAGAGGAGAATCACCCGAGGATGAGTGCAAGAGTGAGACCCAGCACGCTGAGCACGGGAGAGGAGAATCACCCGAGGCTGAGTGCAAGAGTGAGACCCAGCACGCTGAGCACGGGAGAGGAGAATCACCCGAGGATGAGTGCAAGAGCGAGACCCAGCACGCTGAGCACGGGAGAGGAGAATCACCCGAGGATGAGTGCAAGAGCGAGACCCAGCACACTGAGCACGGGAGAGGAGAATCACCTGAGGATGAGTGCAAGAGCGAGACCCAGCACACTGAGCACGGGAGAGGAGAATCACCTGAGGATGAGTGCAAGAGTGAGACCCAGCACACTGAGCACGGGAGAGGAGAATCACCTGAGGATGAGTGCAAGAGTGAGACCCAGCACACTGAGCACGGGAGAGGAGAATCACCTGAGGATGAGTGCAAGAGTGAGACCCAGCACACTGAGCACGGGAGAGGAGAATCACCTGAGGATGAGTGCAAGAGTGAGACCCAGGACACTGAGCACGGGAGAGGAGAATCATCTGAGGATGAGTGCAAGAGTGAGACCCGGCACACTGAGCACGGGAGAGGAGAATCACCTGAGGATGAGTGCAAGAGTGAGACCCGGCACACTGAGCACGGGAGAGGAGAATCACCTGAGGATGAGTGCAAGAGTGAGACCCGGCACACTGAGCACAGGAGAGGAGAATCACCTGAGGATGAGTGCAAGAGTGAGACCCGGCACACTGAGCACGGGAGAGGAGAATCACCTGAGGATGAGTGCAAGAGTGAGACCCGGCACACTGAGCATGGGAGAGGAGAATCACCTGAGGATGAGTGCATGAGTGAGACCCGGCACACTGAGCATGGGAGAGGAGAATCACCTGAGGATGAGTGCAAGAGTGAGACCCGGCACACTGAGCATGGGAGAGGAGAATCACCTGAGGATGAGTGCAAGAGTGAGACCCAGCACACTGAGCACAGGAGGAGAATCACCCGAGGATGAGTGCACGAGTGAGACCCAGCACACTGAGCACGGGAGAGGAGAATCACCCGAGGATGAGTGCAAGAGCGAGACCCAGCACACTGAGCACGGGAGAGGAGAATCACCCGAGGATGAGTGCAAGAGCGAGACCCAGCACACTGAGCACGGGAGAGGAGAATCACCCGAGGATGAGTGCAAGAGCGAGACCCAGCACACTGAGCACGGGAGAGGAGAATCACCTGAGGATGAGTGCAAGAGCGAGACCCAGCACACTGAGCACGGGAGAGGAGAATCACCTGAGGATGAGTGCAAGAGTGAGACCCAGCACACTGAGCACGGGAGAGGAGAATCACCTGAGGATGAGTGCAAGAGCGAGACCCAGGACACTGAGCACAGGAGAGGAGAATCACCTGAGGCTGAGTGCGAGAACTCAACAGATTCTGCTTCAATAATTCAGCCTTAAAAGAACAGGACTCTACCTCCACTTTGTTTCTTTGGGTCTTTCTCTTCTTTGAACTGATTTGTAGCCTTTGGATCTTCTCCTTCCCTTTATTGCAAATTACTTTGAATTTTGCCTTCAGTTCACTGCAATTTCAAGCAGAGGTGTCAGCAGGTATTTAAAAGGTACGTGGCTCCGGCTCCTGGATCTCCCTGGTCATTGTCCCTCCCCCATATCTGTGTGATCCCTTCAGAATAATGCGATACAATATTAAGAGTTTTAATCCCATGCATGTCTAAAAGCATCAGGGCACAGGTCCATCCAGCCCCTCCCCCCCCCCCCCCCCTGAGATTCTGATATTTAAATTCATGATCATCTCCCACCCACGGAACAATCCGGTAAAATCACAGGACACTACTGTTACTGAGATCCTGCTGACCTTATGGGGGCAATTTAAGAAGCTGACGCCAACTACAATGGGAGAGCCAAGGGGACGTCCTGCACTGAGCGATCATTACAGGGGCTCTCACCAGCTCTGGTCCACTTAGCAAGGCACTGCTTGCTTTCCCTAAATTATTTACCTCTCTACTCCTTCTCTCCATATAACAGACTATACATTTTACATAGAACATGCAATAATTTAACACAGAAAATGACATTGCAATCATGGGAGTCTTGGCAGATTCTGAAACCTTTTCCTGGATCGGCATAAATATTATACATGAGCCTTTGGAACCACAGAGGTCCTTTCTTTAGTTGTCTCAGGCACATTCACATCTGAATAAGGGACCTATGTGATCTTGAAAACATATATACATTTTTGGATAATAGAACAGACGGCTGAGGGGGGATATGATAGAGGTGTTTAATATCATGAGAGGTCTACAATAGGTAAATGTGAATCAGTCATTTACTCTTTCAGATAATAGAAGGACTAGGGGGCACTCCATGAAGTTAGCATGAGGCACATTCTTTTTCAGAATTTTTCTGAAATTTATTGCCAGAGAATGTGGTTAGTGCAGTTAGTATAACCGTGTTTAAATAAGGATTGGATAAGTTCTTGGAGGAGAAGTCCATTACCTGATATTAAGTTGACTTAGAATATAGCCACTGCTATTACTAGCAACAGTAACATGGAATAGACTTAGTTGTCAGGTTCTTATGGCCTGGATTGGCCATTGTTGGAAACAGGATGCTGGGCTTGATGGACCCTTGGTCTGACTCAGTATAGCATGTTCTTCTTATGATTAAAAAAAAATAAAAAATCCAACATAGCCTCAGAGAATCACTGCACTTTCCATCGATAAACAGAATTATGTGTGGGTGACATCATCCAGTGGCACCAAATGGATTCTTCTCTCCAAGCTAGTAGAGATATTTGACACTTGACACATCAACACACTTGCACAATGCTTTGCTGCAGCCCATATCCCCTCGATACATCCCATTGTATCACCTGTGGCATGCAGTGCAAGAACAAAGGACACCCACATGAAACATCTGATACAGTCTCATCACTTTGCACCGATCTTGCCCATGTATGTCTCAAAGATGCCCTCAAATCATTCTAAATATTCTAAACCATATAGTCATTCTACAGCACTGAAATTCTTGACACATTCCCCTCTGTCCTCCTTGTATGAGGCTGATGTACCTACACAGATATGTGTAGCTCATCCAAGATCCATGGGGGAAGGACTCAGATTACCACTGCCCCCTCCCATAATCAGGGTGCTCGCACTGCTCAGACTACTAGCTGAGGGCCTCCGCCTAGAAACCGCGGATCCAGTGCCACTCACCTCAAACTGACTGCTCAGATGCAAGAGCCCATTCTAATTTAAGAACATAATAATATGCCCTACTGGGTCAGACCAAGGGTCCATCAAGCCCAGCATCCTGTTTCCAACAGTGGCCAATCCAAGCTACAAGTACCTGGCAAGTACCTCCACTTACAACAGGTCAAAGGACACTGCAGTCGATCAGATTACAGTCTTCATGAGGAGTTTCTTTATCTCCCTGACTCAGGAGGCAGAAGGAACACTCCACCTTCTCCTCTCCACTATGGCTACAGCAATACCACAAGCCAGCAACCCATCTTCCTCTATAGGGGTTATTTCATAATCAGAACTCCATATTTGGTGTTATTCATTGACCCATTCAGTTGCATTTCATTTTAATTTATTAAAATGTATTTATTGCTTAACACTAATGGCCTAAGTGATGTATAAAATAAAATATTCACAAAAGTAACATATAAATAAAACAAACCATATCTACTACATAAACAAAATCATAGTACCCAGAGCAGATGCATTTCAGGGGATGACCAATATCAATGTTCGAATCCAAACACTTGTTCTAGTAAAAAGGAAACTTTTCAGGAGGAGTCGGAACTTCTTTATACATTCTGAGTTCCATCAGTAATGTGCTGCAAAGAATAGGCACTGCCACCGAAAAGGCTAAGTCTCTTGTTACTGTGAGATGAGTAACTCTGACTGAGTGCACATCAAGCAGTCCCCACTGAAAGGATCTCAATTGTTGAGTTGGTTCATATACTTTTAGAAGAGCATTAGACCAAGTGCAAGAGCTCGAATGAATTAGCTTGCAGTGGAGCCCAGCAGGTCGGAAGTGTTGGACCACCCTGCTCCTCCTCGGAATCAACTAGAGATACCTCCCAGCTCGCAATCTTCATCATTGGAGTCCTGAATGAGTGAGCTTGTACCCTTGGATTCAGAAAGCAATTCAACCAGCATACCCTCTGTTCCTCTCCCGGATCCTCCAGATCATACCTTGCCTCCGGAAGACCTCACTAAATGCAAGTTTGTGGAAAAACTTGGGCCAGCTCTGGGCATCCATGTCCATAAAGTCAAAAACTCCCATTCTGATGATGAACCTTCTGTCCTAGATTTCCCATCTGAACCAGCAGCCCTTCCAGCTCACAACTTCCTTCAAGTTTCACAGATGAGAATATGGGAAATCCCCTTTTCAGGCACTCCTACTGATCATAAGCGAGACCTTAAATACAGAGTCCAACAACCACTGGGCTTTGGAATCATCTAACTACCTCACCAGCAAGTAATTGAATCAGCTTTGAAAAAGGTGAGAACTGGAATGGATCCGTGTTTTCTTCACCTTTTTCATAGCTGACTCAATTACCTAGCCTTTCAAGAAGCTGAAAATGCAGAGGAGGTCCACCAGTTTCTCGTGGACATCCTTGTGAATGCTGCCGGCATGGACATTTTTTTCAGTGAGAAGCTCCAGGAGACAATTGCCCAAATAATGGACCAGAATGTGGCTGTGCAATCTCTCTCAAAAGCACCTGACCTGGCCTCCGTGCCAAGATGCCACTTCTACTCGTACAAACAGCCATATTTCCACGACGCCCTATAGGTCCTTTTACCAGTACTGTCTACCGCAACTTCCAGTTCAGCATCAACAGCTGCTTCCAGCCATACTTTGTCAAAGAAAGTGTCAACCAAAGGCCATGCAACATACCCAAACCAAGCCGGGACCTAGTTTTTGATCCCTTTGAACAATTTGTTCCCTGCCTTGTCCGTGGAAGAATCTAACACTTCCTGGAACAATGGTGTCAAATCACCCCAGAGCCTCCAGATTCTGCAGCCTGGGTAACGATTGCATTTCTCCTGGCTACTGTCTCTCTTGCATTGTACAAAGTCCCATCAGGATGCATTTCATCTGCCACAGTTTTGTCAGGAAGTCAAACAAGTGATAGAGCAAATCTCAGCAACCCAAAGGACGTGGGGCTTTTAATGTTGCCATTTCCTCATCCTTAAGAAGATGGGGGTAATTGTGACCTATCCTGGACTTAAGATACCTGAGCAAACATATCCTCTGAGAGAAATTCAAAATGAATTCTCTCCTTTACATTCAGAAGGATGTGTACGCTAGACCTCAAGGATGCATATGTGCTACCTTCATTTCCAGGTGGACTCTTCCCAGTACAAGATACTCCCATTTGGCCTGTCGTCAGCTGCAAAGGTGTTCACGAAATGCCTTGTATTAGTAGCAGCTCACCTCCATCAATAAGGAATCCAGGTCTTCTCTTACCTGGAAATTGGTTAATCATAGCCAACTCCCAGGAAAGAGGGCTCTGCTCCCTGCATGCAACCATAGACCTAGTGCAGTGGTTGGGTCTCCTAATAAAATTTGAGAAATCAAGTCTGGAGCCAACTCAAAAATCAAGTTCATCGGGGTTTGAACAGATTCACTAGAAAAACTAATGGGGCACCATGTCCTCCTCTTCATTCTGGCAGTTGGAGGGCTGAGAACTGCTGCGGCCTCCTCTTCATTTCAGTGGCCAGTGGGATGGAACTGCAAACAGAGAGGTGCGAACCACATGACCGCTGCATCCTCTTCTGAACTTCAGGGGCTGGCTGCTTGGGGACCAGCAAGGCCCATGACTTCCACCACAAGTGGCTCCAGGCCACCACCTTCTCCAGACTGCTGCCCTGTGCAAGTGCATGGCTTGCACACTGTGTTGTGCTGGCCCTGTGCATGACGCTATACTTTTTGTGCACTTTATCTTAACTGTCAAACTCTTGATAACTTCTCAAGCTTTTTTAGAAAATTCATGTATCTCCTCCATCTGAAGTGTCCATCCTTTGTCAGATCTTAGTATTATCAGGGAAAAAAAGTCATAGTCATGGCTGGGCCTCTGCCCTCTCACTTTCAGCTCAGGCCCCCATCCCTAGCAGCAGTGTCGTGTCTCACGTCCGTCAGCCCTTTAAAGGTGCAGGAGTTAGAGGGCCTAGAGACACTTGAATCACTTGCAGTCCAGGATCCTCTGATCCATGAAGAGGATAACTAGAAAGAGCTGGGCTAGACATGTAAAAGCTGAGGCCATCCAAGTCTTTCCGTTTACTTTTGACAAGTAGTTATCCCACCTCCTCTCAGCCCCTTAAACATTCAGGAATGCCTGGGCTGGGTGTCACACGATGGTTCTTCCTGAGCCTGAGAGATGTATAAAGTAGCTGCCTTGACCAGAGAGAGAGAGAGACAGCAGAGACAGCACAGGGAGACTGAAGAAACAGGAAATAATATTGCCAGAAATGAAAAGGTTTTCTAGCCACCACCATAAAGACCTGAGCATCAAGAGAGAGCTCAGAGAAAATTTCCGAGAAGCAGATATGGAAGGCCAGGATCCCTAGGTCTAAATCATGAATAGTCCTTATGGAAAAAAATGGATTTATTGGTTCCCTTAACATAGCAGAACAAACTTCAGACATCAAAATCCAGAAGTCCAAGATTTCAGAAAGATTGCCTGATGGATAGAAAACAGCTCTATTCATAAGCTTTTTAAAAAAGAAATGCCTTTCCTTTTTTTTCTAACTGTTTGAGTGCATTTTTTCTAACTGTTAGAGTGCATCTGAGATCATTGGGAAGAGCGCTCCATAACTGAGGACCTGAATATACTAAATATACTCACCTAAGGTCAAGAGGCTATAGGTCTGAATCAGGGGCATAGCCAGAAGTGAATATCTGGAGGCCCAGGGCTAACATGGGTGAGCAGTGGCTTCTTTCCCTTACCTCATCCTAGGTGAGTCTTCTTCATGGCTAGAAAACCTTTCCATTTCTGGCCAGTTTGAAGTCCTCCTTGGATGGTTAAAGCTCTCCACGCTCTGACCCCTCCAGCCATTCTGCCTTCTATAAGCAGACACCGCTCCTCATGCCATCGCTCTCCCTTCCCGATTCACAACCTCTGGCAAGCAGGCCCCCCTCTCTGACACAGGCTTCCTTCAGCTAGTAGAGCAGAGAGTGAGCTTTGCCAGTTTAGGAAGCCTTCCCAAACTTAGTGTTGATGGAGCTGCTTGTTAAGCAATATGTTTTTCCCCAAGAGATGGAAAGCAATGTTGCATTTTAGCTGCTTTGCCATGTTTATGTCTTGTGTTGCGTAAGGTTTTGTTTTGCTTTACTGTAATGCGCTGAGATTGGTGGATTAGCGGAGATAAAGAAATAAATATGTTACGCATTATAGAGGAATGTATTGATCAGATCAATACCCAGTGCCAAGGATTTAAAAAAAGCCTTGAAGACCTACTTATTCAGTCGGGCGTACCAGGACACCAACAATCCCTAATTCTCTCAGCTCTGCCGCAGTCCCATTGTTTGTTCATTCAATTGTTACGACTATGGCTGCTGTGCAGCCTCCTCACCACCAGAGGCCCCCCATGAGCCCACTCCCCTGGCTGGCCCGGTCTCCCTTGCCTAACTGCTCCATGTCCAGAACTCCCTATTTAACCCCGCCTAGCCCGTGCCTCGGGGCTTCAGCATTGAGTTCCTTTGGGCTTCCTGCTTTAGCCTTCTATTCCTTGCTTTGTGTGCCCTCGGGCATCTCATTCCTCGCCTTGCTCTGTGGCCTTTGGGTCTCTGCTGATCTTGCTCTGTGGCCTTTGGGCCTCTGCTGACCTTGCTCTGTGGCCTTTGGGTCTCTGCTGACCTTGCTCTGTAGGCTTTCAGCCTTGCCTGCCTTCTTGTCCCCTCTGTCCCTGAATCCCTTTTGGTTGCTGCCCTATTACTCTCCTGCTTCCTTGCCTCGCTGCCTCTGGGCATTTTGTGGTTTCATGTTCCGTGTAGTCCTTGTCCTGTCATTGTCTGTCTTACTTGCCCTGGTTCCCCTCCCAGCTCACGCTTACCTGCACCCTATCCTGATTCCACCCCTACCTGCACTCAGTTCTAGTTTAACATACCACGCTTACCTGCACTCACATCCACGCGTACCCCCATGCTGTTCCAGTGACTCCTGAAGTTGACCCTACCCAGCCTCACCAGATCATCTGCTATTACTCCCATCCTCCTGTCCAGTGTCCACCACACCAGGTGTAAGGGATATTGCAGAATCAACTGCAGCACTGACATTCGGCCTGGAGTGAAGATGACCTGACTATCTATCCTTGAGTATTGTTTAGACTGGAACTGCTGGCAAGGAGTAATCCTGTCCCACAAACACACAGTCTAGTTTGGCACGCACACTTGTTGACATTAGGCTATAAAAGGCAAACAGCTATGGCTGCAAAACGGGGAGAGCGAGAAACATACTTTCGCTTTGCTGGCATGCAGAGTGCTGCGTGTCACTTTGTAGACGTACGAAGTGACTGGACCCCTTTTGCCTGTGGTGGCCTCTCTCTCTGAGGCAGGCTGATGAAAAGGGTGTTGTGAGTATTGACCAGAATATTGTGCACGGATACAGATGAATATGCTTAACAATAATGCTTAAGAACTGGAAGGTCCAATAAAACAAATCGGAAGGCGGTCCCACGTAGCCAACGCAAAAAACAACAAAGGGACTACCTTACACCGTGGAGGATTTTATTAGAGATGCCCGACTCGAACTGAGTTTCGCCAACAAGGCTGCATCAGGGGCTTTCAAACAGCGTTCTGTCCAAAAACAAATATCACTGCAACTAGTTGCAGTGATATTTGTTCTGTCCAAAAACAAATATCACTGCAACTAGTTGCAGTGATATTTGTTCTGTCCAAAAACAAATATCACTGCAACTAGTTGCAGTGATATTTGTTCTGTCCAAAAACAAATATCACTGCATCTAGTTGCAGTGATATTTGTTTTTGGACAGAACGCTGTTTGAAAGCCCCTGATGCAGCCTTGTTGGCGAAACTCAGTTCGAGTCGGGCATCTCTAATAAAATCCTCCACGGTGTAAGGTAGTCCCTTTGTTGTTTTTTATGCTTAAGAACTGTACATGCTTAGAACTGTATATACTTTAATGCTTAGAACTGTATATGTTTAGAATTGTATACTTTAGTGCCTAGAACTGTATACCTTTAATACTTAGAATTATTAAGATTGTATATCAATAAACATATTATTTTACTTTTACCTTATTCTCGCCTACCTGATTCCTTACACCAGGCTACAGCCCAAAACCGTAACACCAGTCCAGTTTGATTTCTATTTTGTATGGCTTGCAATGCCTAAGTCTTATTTTTCTTTGGTTTTATTTCCTTTATTAGAATTTGTTTCTTTGTTTGTTTGTTTTTTTTAAGTTTTGTGTGTTATGTTTAAACATTTTTATTAGTTTTGTTCTTACATCAGAAAAATTACAACAGTTATTGTGAATCGTTTTGTTGTAACCCACCTCCAACCCTGAAAGGTGTGCGGGTATCAAGTTCTTTTAAATAAATAAAATAAGTAACTGTCTCCTCTACAAGCTGAGAGGTGGATCACTAACTTTGAACTCAGCTAGTGAGGAGGCCATTGCTTTGCATTGTAGATTTACATTTGCTAAATAAAATTAATTAAATTCTCCCCAAGAGGCAAAATTAATTTATAAAGATGTAATTAACAAACACTACTTAAACATGGCACAGGACCTGCACATACAATCAGCTACTTGAGGAGCTAGCATGTTTGCAAAGTCTACAGGGCAATATAAACCTGCAGACTCTGCAAAGACACAGGAAAGACTAAAACGTGTGTAGCTGTTGTTAATCTTGTGGTTTTGCCTGTGGTGGGCTGGAAACTGGGCTGTAGTAGAAAGGAAGTCATAAGCACTACCTTCCTTCATCTTGATTTTATACACCAGAAAAACTGTCTAGAAAGGCCTTAGATCAGGGAACAGAGCTGCTGCCTTAGTTCAAGGTGTTTGACCAGTGCGGCTCCTCCTGAGCTGTGCTTTATAAGAAATTGCCATACTGGGTCAGACCAAGGGTCCATCAAGCCCAGTGTCCTGTTTCCAACAGTGGCCAACCTGGCAAACACCCAAAAACTAAGTCTATCCCATGTTACCGTTGCTAGTAATAGCAGTGGCTATTTTCTAAGTCAGCTTAATTAATAGCAGGTAATGGAGTGCGGTCAACCAACACTTGGTGAAACAATACTTTGATTGTAGCTGCTGATCCCGGATAGTGAATGGTTAACCATAGTTGTCATTTGATAATACCAGCTTATGGCATCACTTTCAGAGAAAGCATATCCTGAGCATTGCAATCTCTTTCCTTCATACAGTAAGTAAAATAGATTCTAATTGGTTAAATGATGAGTGATTCTCAGAAAGTCAATAACCACTACCCAAAGATGATGCACCTAGGCTGGAATGCATTGGGCGAGGGTTGCTATTAACTTGGGGCAGCTGTGTAGGTAGATCCTGCCCGCAGGAATTGGAAAAAATACTTTTATAAGAAGTGACTTTTATTTGCAAAATAAAATTCTAGTTTAAAAAAATGTAAGTTAAAAATAAGGAATTGAATGGCAGCTCATGATTATGATCTAGTAGATGTGGTCAGGTCAGTCTAACAGTGTCCTCATATCTGATAGTCACACGTTTTCCACTAAAGTCTTCCACTTTGGATTTGTGATGAATTAGAACATTTTGGTATCTCTCTCTCTTATTCACCTTAATGGGTTCATTCATTTTAGTATTGTCAACTCAGCTGCCAGCAGCATACCCCATGTGACCTCCTCCCATGTAGCCTCACTTGCCCCCCTGTCTTCCCCATGTCCACTTCTGGTCAGCATCCATTCTTTGCCAGCAGTGCAGTCCCAGCAGGTCAGTAGCAGGTCGGCCTGTCTTGAGGTCTCATTAGCCACTGATCCTTCGGGTGCACGCTAGGGTGATCAATGCCCATTTTTGACAGGTCAGCCCGGTTTTGCAGGTAATTTTACCGTGTCCGGTTCCTATAAAAACCCAGTCAGTAAGGCCTGGGGCCAATCAGCAGAGGGCGTGTGCCTGAAGCCAAAGAGAGAGAAAGCCCTGCCTGACACTGAAATGTGAAGAGTGACGGTGCCACAGATCAGCCCCAGCCAACCGCGCAAGACAAGCCCAGGCCTAGGTCTCCCATCCCCGCTCCCCGAGTCTGGGTGAGGCTGGCTGGTGGGAAACAGGCCCTGTGATTCCCCATGGCCGGCCGGCTCCTCTCCTCTACAGTTAAAAAAAAAACAAACAAACCAAAAAACAAAGTCCACAGATTTGGCAAGCTGAGGGTCAGGTTTCTCCCTTCTTAAAAACATTTAGCACCCTAATTGTGAAATCTGGGAAGTGGCCTTTCGCCTCCTTCCTGTGACCTTATGGCTTTTGGATCCGCTGCAGCCGGGACCGGCGCTGTCGGGTAACCCAGACAGAGTGTGCAATCTGCTGCTGCAGGCGGGGATCCCAGGAAGCAGGAGCCAGTAACTCAAGGTCACTCTTCCCGCCCTGCTAATCATTCACCTTTCCTCACGCCATGGCCTGTCTGCGCCACACGAATGCGCTGCCGAGATTCGTTTCCAGGTGAGCGAGATAAAAACCTGCTGCTTCAGAAATATTGTAAGAAGAAGGATTTCTTTTTTTTTCCTGGCCAAAAAATCCCAAGTATTCCCTGATGTTGCTAGAAGTACCCAACTGAGGAGGAAACAATTTTTGTTATTAAAACCAAGAGTTTTATCTCTGGCGCGGTATTTTTCCTTAAATTTCCCTGCAAGTGTCTGGTTACGTATCAGAAAAATAAGTTTTTGTATTGCAAGATCCCTCCCACCTCCAGGCGTGGATAAGGGGCTTTGGTAAGCAGTGTATTAAGACTGTCAATTTGAGGTATAACTGGTATTAAGTTATTTATTCTCTCTATTACTCTAATTTCATTACCGGTTTCTGTTTGTTACCTTTTGCTTTGGCTTCCTTATGCTTCCCAAATGTGTGTCGGGGACCAGTTTATTGGAATCCGGTTTTGAATAATATTGGTATTTTTTGTTGTTGTTTTTGCTTGATATTCCTGTAAGTTTGCTTTATGGATATTATCAATGTAAGTTCTTACAATATGACTGAAAAAAAAGAATATTGATAATCGAGGCCTGGCATTTGCTAACATTGTTTTGCTTGGAGGACCGCACCTTGATGATAAGAGGATGCTGGAGCCAGGATGGGAGACTCAGCTATGCTGAAAAGCCCAGGAAGAGGATGGAGGGAGACATGGACTTATCCTGGGGAATGGAGGAGTTGCCATGGCTCATTCCTTTCCATTACAGCGGGGTCCTTTTGAGACTGTGACTTGGTCGCATCCCCATGCAGGGACAGACGGCAGCAGACAGACAGGATACTGTGACCTGCTTCTTTCAAGAGCTCTGCAAACTAAAATGCTTCTGCTCCATTGGCGATGCCTCAAGACGTCAGAGAGAGACCCATGGCCCATCCGGCCTGCCCACCCATCCAATTAAATTAGCATTATAATTACCATCACTTTCTTAGAGATCCCCCTGTAGTCATCCCATGCATTCTCCACCACTTCCCTACCCTCTCTGTACAGAAATATTTCCTGAGCAGTGGCCATGCAGTCGGGGGATTCAGTGAATCTCTAGCCCCGACTGATTTCTTTTATTTAATATTTTTCCTTGCATTTCTTTTTCCAAGTTGGGCAGAGATAAACCAAAACCCCTTCTCGAGCTGATGCTGCACTGAACCGCCACTTCCTTACCCCCACAGCCGGCAGCAGGAATCGTGTATAAGTGAAATGTCACCTCCTGCTGCCATGGGGGCCAATCTTGCAGCTTATCGTGAGATTGGCCCCGCGGGGCCAGGAGTTCATGTTGCATAAAGCAGACTGCTATGATCCGAGTCTGTGATCTGGCAGAGCCCATCCTGCAGCAGATGAAGAAGACAGGAGTCCCCACAACCTGGCAGCCTCCAGCAGAGCCCATCCCGTTGGCGGTTAAAGACAATTCCCGTCAGGCCACTGCGGGGAGCTGAATAAGAGAGCCCTGACCCAGCGGCATGGCAAAGAGAGGGGAGGGCCCTGAACCTGTGTGAATGACTGAGAGAGAGTGTGAGTGTGTCTGAGAGCAAGCAAGCCACTGAATGCGAGTGTGCCAGGGCCTGTGTGTGTGTGTGTGCAGAGAACCACTGACTGTGAGGATGCTGGAGTATGTGTGTGTATGTTAGGAAGAGAGAACCACTGAGTGTGAATGTTAGTGTATGTGTAAGAGAGAGAGAGCCACTGCATGTGAGAGGGCCTTTTTTTGTGTGAGAGATTGCTTGTGTGTGTAAAAGCCTGGGTACGAGAGTGCCTTTTTGTGTGTGAGGGGGAGAGAGCCACTGAGCATGAGTGTCTGTGTGTGTGTGTGTGAGGGAGAGAGAGCCACTGAGCATGAGTGTCTGTGTGTGTTTGCAGCCAGCCACTGAATGCGAGAGAATGCCTGAGTATGTGTGTGTGAAGGAGAGAGATATTGAATATGAGAAAGTATCTAAGTATGTGTGCGTTTGTGTGGAGCCACTGAATGTAAGAGTGTGTGTGTATATATGTGTGAGGGAGAGAGAAACACTAACAGGCCAATTTTAAAAAGACCACACGTATAAAAAAAAAAACAGGGGTTATGCGTGTAGCCGGGCCTTGCGTGCGCTGCATGCATTTTAGAACAGGCCCAGCCACGCGAGTAACCCCTGTTATGTGCAGAAGTGCCAGACCCTGAAAAAGGGGTAGGCCGGGGGGCGTGGTATGGGCAGGGTGGGTGCCGGCTGGGACAGTGACCATTAGGTCCTGTCCCGGGAAAGTGGGCACCGGCAGCTGGCTGATGCGCATAACTTACTTCTGTTCCAAAGGAGCAGGTAAGTTACAAAACAAAAAAAGCCCAGTTAGTTAGTATAGGGGTCGGGGAGGAGAGGGGAAAAGGGAGGAAGGGGAGATGGGGTAAAGGAAGGTTCTCTCCCAGTCCAACTCTGCAAACACCCAATCATGTCGCCGCGAATAGATTACAAAATTTCCTCCCTGTGCATGCAGCCATCAGATTTTATAACATGCATGCACTGGCACGTGCGTGTTGTGTGCGCCAGGAACCACATGCATATGGACACACACACAGACTTTTTCAAATGGACCCCATTGTGAGAGAGTGCTTTTGTAAGTCTATGTGTGAGGGAAAGAGAACTACCGAGTGTGAGAGAGTACCTGGATGGGTGTATGGGAGGGAGAGAGGACCACTGAGTATGAGTGTGTGTGTGCATGTGAGAGTGAGTCACTGAATGTGAAAGAATACCATTTTTGTATGCAAGAGTGCCTATGGGTGTGAGTCAGAGTGTGAGAGATTGTCTGTGTGTGAGGGAGAGAGCCACTGAGTATGAGAGCATGCCTTTATGTGTATGAAGAAGAGAGAACCACGGAGTGTGAGAGTGCTTTTGTATGTGTGAGGGACAGACAGCCTCTGAGTGTGAGAGAGAGTGTGTGTGTGTGTGTGTGTGTGTAGGAGAGAGAGTTTATATACTATGCCCTCCAAGTAATCCAGGCAATCTCAAGGTGCTTGGAAAAAAAAGGTCCCAGATATGGAGAGCAGATGATTTATTTTTATCCATATAAGTTTTAATTGTCGGATGTTATTTGGTATGTTTGCTGTTTTTAAATGTTTTTTTTAATGTAATATTTGCAGTGCTGCTCTTTCCTGGGCAGGATTGTTGCTGTTTGAGTCCTGGGAGTTAGTTGCTTTGACAGGGCAGATTTGTCTCTTGGGTAAACTGTATTCTTGGCAGACTGTGGTAGCTTTTGTTGGAGGTACTGTATGTAAATATTATCCCAAAATACTGTACATGAGCTACTGAGACAATATAGGACCTGTTTTTAGATGTGAATATCTCATAAGAACATGAGAATTGCCATACTGGGTCAGACCAAAAGTCCATCAAGTCCAGTATCCTGTTTCCAACAGTGGCCAATCCATGTCACAAATACCTGGCAAGTACCCAAACAAATAGCAGTTTATAGATTTTTCCTCTAGGAACTTATTCGAACCTTTTCTAAACCCAGTTACACTAACTGCTTTATCCACATCCTCTGGCAATGAATTCCAGAGCTGAACTATGCGCTGAGTGAAAAATAATTTTCTTCGATTTACTTTAAATGAGCTACTTGCTAACTTCTTAATGCCCCCTGGTCCTTCTATTATCTGAGAGAATAAATAACTGATTTACATTAATGTGTTCAAGTCCTTCCATGATTTTGTAGATCTTGAATATATCCCCCCTCAGCCGTCTCTTCTCCAAGCTGAACAGCCCTAACCTCCTTAGCCTTTCCTCATAGGGGAGCTGTTCCATCCCCTTATCATTTTGGTTGCCCTTCTCTGTACCTTCTCCATCACAATTATATCTTATTTGAGATGTGGTGACCAGAATTGCACACAGTATTCAAGGTGCGGTCTGTGATGGACCACATCACACCGATTCTAAAAATACTACACTGGCTACCCATCCGCTACAGAATTCTCTTCAAGACACTGACCATTATTCACAAAACCATCTATCAGCAATCCTCTCTCCAACTCACCACACTCCTCAGCAAGACCCACCAGATCTGCATACAGAGACTCCCTCCAGGTTCCCCCGAACAAATCCGCTATACACAACGCCATTGAAAAACGAGCGCTATCAACTGCCGGTCCGCATCACTGGAATTCTCTCCCGCCAGATCTCCGCCAGGAACATTGTCATATCACTTTCAGAAAAAAATTAAAAACATGGCTGTTCGCCCAAGCATATCCTTGAAGAAGCCTTATGGTAACCCACACGGACCAACACCCCACGGTTGTGTCCTCTTTCCACCCCACAAAGGAACTGTTTCCTGCTAACTGCGCTCTCATATAACTTGCCTAATCGACTCCACTGTGTAAATTTATATAACTCTTACCATGTAAACAATTACTCTCTGCTTACATGCACTGCTCTCCAGTTAGAAATTGTTAATCTATCCCTTTTTTCTAACAGCCTTGTTCCACATTCCCTGTTGTAATGTAACTTTCGCTTTCAGTGTTAACTGGTTTACCCCCTAGTTTATTGTAAACCGGTACGATAAGACCTGGTCTTGAGCATCGGTATATTAAAAGAATTTAAATAAATTAAATAAATCATGGAGCGATACAGAGGCATTATAACATCCACCATTTTATTCACCATTCCCTTTCTAATAATTCCCAACATTCTGTTTGCTTTTTTGACTGCCGCAGCACACTGTACCGACTATTTCAATGTATTATCCACTATGATGCCTAGATCTTTTTCCTGGGTGGTAGCACTTAATGTGGAACCTAACATTGTGTAACTATAGCATGGGTTATTTTTCCCTATATGCATCACCTTGCACTTATCCACATTAAATTTCATCTGCCATTTCGATACCCAATCTTCCAGTCTTGCAAGCTCCTCCTGTAATGTATCACAATCCGCTTGAGATTTAACTACTCTGCATAATTTCGTGTCATCTGCAAATCTGATCACATCACTCGTCGTATTTCTTTCCAGATCATTTATAAATTATCTTAAAAAGCACAGGTCCTAGTACAGATCCCTGTAGCTTTCCACTGAGAAAATTGACCATTTAATCCTACTCTCTGTTTCCTGTCATTTAACCAGTTTGCAATCCACGAAAGGACATCGCCTCCTATCTCATGACTTTTTAGTTTTCTTAGAAGCCTCTCATGAGGGACTTTGTCAAACGCCTTCTGAAAATCCAAATATACTACATCTACCGGTTCACCTTTGCCCACATGTTTATTCAACACTTCAAAAAAATGTAGATATGTGAGGCAAGACTTCCCTGGGTAAATCCATATTGGCTGTGTCCCATTAAACCATGTCTATCTAAATGTTTTGTGATTTTATTCTTTATAACAGTTTCCACGATTTTTCCCGGCACTGAAGTCAGGCTCACCAGTCTATAGTTTCCCGGATCCTTTTTTAAATATTGTGTTGCGGTCGCCAGTCCAGCAACCGAGCCCTTACCTGCCTTCTCAGGCTGTGGCCGGTGGGGCCCGGGGTCGGGGTGCCCGCTATCGCGGGGATCGCACTAGCTTGGGCCTAGTTGGGTGGTGCTGCAGCAGCATCTCCACGAGGGAGACGCCGCCGACTCTCTAACATAGCCCCTCCCCTCCTAGGCGTCAGACGCCGGGGGGTATTTAAACCCGGCATCTGGTCACAACAAATCGCCTTGCAACGAGGTTCTTGCTGTTCCTCGTTGTGCTGTGCTGCTTCAGGTGCTTCCAGCCCGTGCTGCCCGTGTTCCTGAGGATTCCTGTCCGTGAAACTTTGCTTGACTTCCTGGTTCCTGACTTCAGCCTTGTTCTTGACTCTTCTACTTGCCTCGACCCTGGTCTGTCTCCGGTTTCTCTTCAGCGTCTGAGATCTCCTAAGTCCCAGCGGCTCGGACCCCACAGGCTTCTACCGGGCGGCCACGGGCTTCCAGAGCGAAGCCATCTTCTCAGCCTCGTAGATCTCCTAAGTCCCAGCGGCTCAGACCTCATGGGCTCCTCCTGGGGGGCCGCGAGCTTCCATGGCGAAGCCATCTCTTCAGCTCCCTAGGTTCCGTGGCTTGGATCTCACGGGCTCCTTCCAGGAGGTCGCGGGTCATCAGAACCAGAGTACCCCATCCACGGTCGCCTGACACCGCCTTCCGGCCTTGCTCTTCTCAGCGGAGTACGTACCATCTTCTCCGCAAGGCCGGTCCAAGAGTCCACTTATCCGTTCCCAACGTAGTGGGTTTATATTGGCAATCTTCAGGAACCGGATGGTTTTAATGATAGGTTACATATTAGTTGAAATAGGTCTGAAATTTCATTTTTTAGTTCTTTCAGAACTAAGCAGTATACCATCTGGTTTAGGTGATTTACTACTCTTCAGTTTGTCGATCAGGCCTACTATATCTTCCAGGTTCACTGTGATTTAGTTCAGTTCATCTGAATCATCACCATGAAAACCTTCTCCAAAGCAAAGAAATTGTTTAATCTTTCCACGATGGCCTTATCTTCCCAAGTTCCCCTTTTACTCCTCAATCATCTAACAGTCCAACCGACTCCCTCGCAGGCTTTTTGCTTTTTAAAAGTTTTTTTATTGTGAGTTTTTGCCTCTACGGCCAACTTATTTTCAAATTCTTTCTTAGCCTGTCTTATCAATGTCTTATGCATTATCCTATTTTCTTCTGTTGGATCTTTCTTTCAATTTTTGAATGAAGATCTTTTGGCTAAAATAGCTTCTTTCACCTCCCCTTTTAACCATGCTGGTGATCGTTTTGCCTTTCTTAATGTGTGGAATACATCTGGACTGTGCTTCTAGGATGGTATTTTTTAACAATGACCACGCTTCTTGCATACTTTTTACCTTTGTAGCTGCTCCTTTCAGTTTTTTTCTATTTTTCTCATTTTATTAAAGTTTCCCTTTTGAAAGTTTAGCATGAGAGCCGTGGATTTGCTTACTGTCCCCCCTTCCAGTCATTAATTCAAATTTGATCATATTATGATCACTATTGCCAAGCGGCCCCACCACCGTTACCTCTCTCACCAAGTCCTGTGCTCCACTGAGAATTAGATCTAAAGTCGCTCCCTCTCTTGTCTGTTCCTGAACCAATTGCTCCATAAAGCTATCATTTATTCCATCCAGGAACGTTATCTCTCTAGTGTGACCCGATGATACATTTACCCAGTCAATATTGGGGTAATTGAAGTCTCCCATTATTACTGCACTACCAATTTGGTTAGCTTCCCTAATTTCTCTTAGCATTTCACTGTCCATCTCACCATCTTGACCAGGTGGATGGTAGTATACCCCTATCACTATAGTCTTCCCCGACACACACAGGATTTCTTCCCATAAAGATTCAATTTTGTATTTAGTCTCATGCAGGATGTTTATCCTGTTGGACTCTATGCCATCCCGGACATAAAGCGCCACACCTCCTCCCGAGTGCTCCTCTCTGTCATTGCGATATAATTTGTACCCCGGTATAGCACTGTCCCATTGGTTATCCTCTTTCCACCATGTCTCTGAGATGCCAATTAAGTCTATGTCATCATTCACTGCTATACCTTCTAATTCTCCCATCTTACTTCTTAGACTTCTGGCATTAGCATACAAACATTTCAAAATTGTTTTTTGTTTGTATTTTCATTCTGCTTTTTAATTGATAGGGATAAGTTAGAATTTTTTAGCTCAGGTGAGTTTTTAGTTACAGGCACTTGGACTACTTTTCTTATTATTGGAACCTCACTGTCGGGATGCCCTAATTCTAATGCATCATTAGTATCCTTTGAAGATACCTCTCTCCGAACCATGCGCTGCTGAGTGACTGTCGGCTTTCCCCTTTGTTCTAGTTTAAAAGCTGCTCTATCTCCTTTTTAAAGGTTAGCGCCAGCAGTCTGGTTCCACCCTGGTTAAGGTGGAGCCCATCCCTTCAGAAGAGACTCTCCCTTCCCCAAAAGGTTCCCCAGTTCCTTACAAAGCTGAATCCCTCTTCCTTGCACCATTGTCTCATCCACGCATTGAGACTCCAGAGCTCTGCCTGCCTCTGGTGACCTGCGCGTGGAACAGGGAGCATTTCAGAGAATGCTACCCTGGAGGCTCTGGATTTAAGCTTTCTACCTAAGAGCCTAAATTTGGCTTCCAGAACCTCCCTCCCCACATTTTCCTATGTCGTTGGTGCCCACATGTACCACGACAGCCAGCTCCTCCCCAGCACTGTCTAAAATCCTATATAGGTGACGCATGAGGTCCGCCACCTTCGCACCAGGTAGGCATGTTACCAGGCGATCCTCACGTCCACCAGCCACCCAGCTGTCTACATTCCTAATAATCGAATCACCAACTATGACGGCCGACCTAACCCTTCTCTCCTGGGCAGTAACCCTGGGAGACACATCTTTGATGCGAGAGGACCATGCACCACCTGGTCCTTGCTACAGGATCATATCCTGCTTCACCAGGTTGATGCTTTCTGATTGAGACCTTCCTCCTCCAAGGCTGCACCAGGGACTTGGCTACTATTTCCCTGAAGGTCTCATCTGTATACCCCTCTGCCTGCCTCAGCTCCTCCAGGTCTGATACTCTAGCCTCCAGAGATCGGACTCGTTCTCTGAGAGCCAAGAGCTCTTTGCATTGGATGCACATGTACAACTTTTTTTTTTTTTTATATTTTTTTTATTTTATATACTGACATTTGATTTGACATATCACATCAGTACTGTAGTTATTTCTCTCTGGCAGGTAAAAAAAATCATATATAGTGCTATTTTGGGATGGGAGGTTATCTATATTGTAAATGTTTATTCATGGCTTTTTGATGAATACCCAATGCATATTACAAAAGGCATAAGCCATATATGTTACACTGAAGGATACCTTATCAGATCTGCCTGTTTGCATGTTCCTGTGTCAATAGGAGCAAAGCAGACAGAGACAACAACTTAGGCTCATAAGCAGGAGTGATGGAGGAGCAACGTGCAGAGGTCACAAAGATCCCCACCCTTGGGGGGGGAGTCAGAGATGGAGAAAGAAGCTGACACTGGCAGAAAGCTTGGCAGAAAGATGTGGCAGTTCTCCCCCCAAAAGAAGGGGGATGGGGAATAAGACCCACAACATGGCAGAACCCACCCCCTGAAGTAATATGGAGGGCGTAAAAGACCTGCAATGTGGCGAAAGACCCTCCACCCACCACATGATTATGCATGAGCTTATGCATATTTATCAGCTGGAAAGTATAAGATGCAGAAGCGAAGGACACCCTGAAGGGAGGAAAAGGAGCACAAACCCTGGGAGAAAACCCAGAGAGCAAATCATGAGAAAGCGAGAAGCGGTGCCAAAGCATTCTTGCAAGTGAAAGAAGGGCAGAAGCAGACTAGCACTCCCTGCTATCGAGAAGGGAGAAAACTAGGTGTGGCCCAGAGTCCAGAGAGAGGAGCTGCCTGCTCAGGTGCGGAGAGTGAAACAGAGTCTGAGATGGCGAGGGGGAAGAGCAAGACCAGACAGTGTGATCATCTGCCTGCTCGGCCAGTACCAAGCCCAAGAAGCAAGCCTCTCCCCTGCCCACATTCTCCAGCTCTCCAGCCGGTGCCTGCTTCAGAGGTGAACAGAGGTATTGCCTGAAGTTGGAATCAGGAGTAAGTAAGTTAGTCGTAAGTGTGAATATATTAAGCAGGCTAAGGTTTATGGTATGTCTGTCACCACCCATGATACAGAACTTTCTTTAGGGAAAAATGATGCTTAGTGGCCAGGATGTTAGAGACAGGAATTGTTATTTTCTAAATGCTATATCCTACCAAATCTGACAAAAAAAATGTATATTTCTGAGGAGAATACATGTCTTTTCCCGACTTAGAATCGCAAGTAAGGTGGGAGGGCAGCTGGCAGACAGATTCCTGCACCCCTAGAGATATTTAATTCCATCTCCATATGATTTAGATAGAAGGCCACTGACCATTTTAGTGTAGAGACCCCCTTAGGGTCTCCACTAGATGTCCCTAGTCCCAGCCCTTTGGGAGTCAACTGCAGAGGAACAAATTATTCATTACATCTCCTCCCTCAAAGTTTGTCTGTAATTGGTCATCCCTTAGTACACGGGAGGGGGCTAGATTAGGTAAGAGCAGGGCAAATGTACTTTGCTTTGAGAAGGGAAGGATGTATCATGTGTGCTCTCTGAGTTAGGCTCCCAGTCTGACATAGGACAAGAGAGGCACATGCCTTGCCAGTTTCTGTAATAGGGCTGGAAAAAAGGACATTAAGAATTGTTTTTTCTGTTCGCATCTTACAGCTATATGTACAAAATATGGAGTAATATACAAAAGATATGATACATTGTTTGCAACAATTACAGACATTGATAATGGATCCACACACGTATTACTGGTTGACATCTATGGATGTGTCTGCCCTATATACTAATATACCTCAGGATCAGGCACGATGTAATAGTTGTCATTGAATCAGAGAACGGGATATCTACCAACCTTATAATGCAATTGTCTGAGTTGGTATTGACCAACAATTATTTCTTATTTGAATCAACTTTATATTTACAAATTCATGGGATCCCGATGGGCTCACCATTAACCCCGACTACAGCCAATTTGTACATGGCATATTTCGAATGTAAGAAGATTTATACATCTGAATGGTGGCAGGATATAATCATCTGGTGTCACTATATAGACATTTTTTTCATATGGAAAGGCACTGAAGTGAGACTAAGGCAATTTTGCAAATGGATTAATACCATCAATGTAAACTTACAATTTACAGCACAATGGTATGAACAAAGGAGGACCTTTTTGGATGTTTCTATTCAGTACATTGACGGAGTTTTAAAAACTATAAAATTCAGAAAACCCACTGATCACAATAATTTACTTAGATTTCATAGCCACCATGCATATTCATTCAAATGTGGGTTACCGCTGAGTCAGTTTTTCCGCATTAGACGGATATGTTCCAGTATGGCTGAATTTTAAATACAGGCGGCAATATTACGGGACAGATTTTTACAGAGGGGATATCCAAAAAAAGCAGTCAAACAAGCGTAAAAATGGGCAAAATTCTCTACTTGCATATAAACCTCGCAAACATGATCCACACCTTGTGTGTGTGTGTGTGTGTTGAAACAGGCCACGGCCTCAGCCGCTATTGCAACATCTATTTGGCGACATTGGCATATTTTAGGTTTACATAGCATATTCCAAGATAGATTAGTCCATGCACAAATACGTCAAAACATCGAACAAGTGGATAAAGGCCACTTTAAGTGTGGTCAATGCATTCACTGTACGAATTGTGTTGAAGGTACAACATGGACAGATCAGTAACTAAATATAAAGTTGAATGCAGAACTTTGACATCATGCAATTCAGATCACATAATATATACCTTAATCTGTGATTGCCCAAAGGTATATATTGGGAGGACTGCACGCAGTATGAGACTCAGATTGAATGAACACAAGTCCCGACTACATACTCAGACATTAACAGCACCTGTTGTTACACATTGGCGTAGATTTTCAAAGGGTTACACGCATAGGTTAAACGGTAACCCCCAAAAATCTATCCCCAACCCCCCCTGCGCACGCTGAGTCTATCTTGCATAGGCTGCCGGTGGGCGCAAAGCCCCAGGATACGCGTAAGTCCTGGGGCTTTCCTGGGGGGGCATGTTGCAGCCGGCGCATCATGGGGGGGCGTGTCGGGGGCATGTCGCGGCTGGCGCATCATCTGGGGCGTGCTGGTGGCTGGCCCGGTGCGTGCAAGTTACGCCTGTCTTGGGCAGGCGTAACGTGCAACAAAGGTAGGGGGATTTAGATAGGGCTGGGGGGGGGGGGGGTGGAAGGAAAGTTGCCTCTGAGGCCACTCCGAATTATGTACAAAATATATGTACAATATACGTACAAAATATGGAGTAATATATTAGGCAGGCTGCGTGGCTCGGCGTGCGCAGGCTGCCGATTTTGGGCAGCCTTGCACGCGCCGACCCCGGATTTTAACATATACGCGCGTATCTATTGAAATCCGGCGTACTTTGTTTGCACCTGGTGCGCGAACAAAAGTACGAGCGCGTAGTTTTATAAAATCTGCCACATTGTGTAGAGCATCGGCACACTTTTACTCAAATAAAATGGACCATACTTGATGAGGTTAAATCATCAATACGTGGTGGCAATTGCATTGATTTGTTGAACCGCTTCCAACTCAGTCACCTAGCGGACTCAACGAGAACTCAACTGGGGCGCACTCCTTTAAATGGACGAGATGACGTGGACTAGGATTGGTGATATTTGGGAGCAAGAGGATAATAAATAAGCAGTCAGCAATATGGGCTACAAACACAACATGGCGACCGTAAAAACACAATAGACAGCTCCGTGAAGTGCTGAATGATTTTGACGAACTGGAACTACATGAAAATCCCCTGATGAAGGATCTCACGATCTGAAACAAGGCCTTGTGGGGAAAACAGACATTCAGATAAGTCGGGAAAGTTTTTCTATATAATTCAGTTGGTGGTAACATCTCAACAATCAATGTCTTTGGCGTTTTCATAGTGATTAACGGTCCAGATGATAATTGTTGCAGTCGTACAACCAATGCATAGATATGGATGAATAACTGTGAAGATTTTTCACATCAAAAATTTTTTGATGTGAAAAATCCCAGGCAGGAGGAGGTTGGTTAATGATTATATTAAATACACTACTGGATGTAGTGATTTAGAAAATATTCACGAGTGAGCACCCGCGCTCTCTGTTCTTCAGTCCCAGCGTGATCCAACACCCCAGGGCACTGCTCTAATTCTTCCTGATCCTGCACAGTGCAATACAATCTCTGTAATTATCCATGATTAACGTGTGAGCACCCGCGCTCTCTCAGTTCTTCAGTCCCAGTGGGATCCATCACCCCAGGGCACTACTCTAATTCTTCCTGATCCTGCACAGTGCAATACAATCTCTGTAACTATCCATGATTCACGTGTGAGCACCCGCGCTCTCTGTTCTTCAGTCCCAGTGTGATCCATCACCCCAGGGCACTGCTCTAATTCTTCCTGATCCTGCACAGTGCAGTACAATCTCTGTAACTATCCATGATTCACGTGTGAGCACCCGCGCTCTCTGTTCTTCAGTCCCAGCGTGATCCAACACCCCAGGGCACTGCTCTAATTCTTCCTGAGGAAACAAACCGGTAGCCGATCCAAGATGGCTGACAGCAAACACACAACAGGGTGGAATCGGTAAATGGACTTTATTATCTCTTGCTCGACTCTGGCCGAGTTTCACTATACAAGCTGCTTCAGGGGCTATTTCAAACAAATAAAAACATATAAAAGACATACAAAAATATATATTGTATCAACAAATAAATTGTAATACAAAACATCATAAAAATATTAAATAGAAAAATATTAAATATAAAAAGAATTAAAATCACAAATAATAATAAACATATTACACTAAATATAAACATGTATCTTAAATGTTTGTATATGTATAAAACACTATGTAAACATTCCATAAAACAAATATACATTTGAGTGCACAAATAGCAATGCAACACAATCATAGAAAAAGCAATACAATCTGATATAAGTATACAAAGGGAGTATTTGGGTGTATCTTTATAAATCTACCTTTTGAATGATAATAAATTATATATATTTCCATAAAAACAAAATATGAAAAAACTGGAAAAACCTTAAAAAATGAAAAAACAAAATAAAAACGAAAAAACAAAACAAAGATAGCTAAAGTGATATTCAGTTCTCTCTCTTAAATATAATCGTATAAACCATGAAGTAAAAACCTTCAATAGTCTTTTGTGAATTATAGATACCTTCTGAATCACTCGAATTGGCTCAAGTGAACACGGACTTCACAGGCACTGTGATCCCAAAACATCAATCAGCGAACTGACTGAAATAAAAAATATCTTTTAACTAATAATATCACATGAGACATCTCATCAATAAAAATCAAATTTTTCAAGCATAAGTATCTAACGAAGCTGTCCTGGAGTAATACTTTTAATAGCGTGCCGCTGAGAACACATCCGTTTAAAACACAATAAGATGAAATTATTTATTCAATGGGCTCCATATCTTCCATATAAAATATAAGAATGTATATAATGGTCTAAAAACTGGTGCCACTAAAACTGGATAATTCTAAAGAAAGTTGCCGCTAAACATATTACCTGACCAAGTTAGAATCCCTTAAACAAGCGAAAATATCTTATAATGATACATTTAATGGGCAACGTTATGGTCCATGAATTAAAACACGTCAGATTTTTCCAAGACTTAGAAGGATTCAATATATTTACCATTATTGAAAACGGCACTCGCGCATTCGCCTCTCAATCGCTGTGCAGAACTGAATCAAACTTACTGACAGCGTTTTTTATAATCTACCTCATCTTCTAAATCTCGCGACAATATCTCATCTGTATTGGATCTCCTTGATGCATAATCAGGTACATATGTTCAGCACAATATACTTAACCTGATAAATTTCAACTTGGATATCATATGTTTAAATAGAAATGTTATGACTATAATAAACCATCTAAGGGCACTAATAAACCGCAAAATATCATCAATAGTACACGATACTCCTGCCATTTTTTACAATATAGCCAAAGTAAAAAAAGGGGGTAAAATATGAATAATCTGTGACAAAGAAAATGAAATGTCTTTATAAATTTTCACATCTTTATTAAAACTATTTTTTATTATGTGTGTCGCCCTAACTAATTGCCGTGTTAAACACGAACATAATCCACAATGATGAAAAAAATAGAGGAGAACTCCCAATATCAAAAAGATCATTCATGACTAATATATTCACTTTGTATGCATCGCACACATCACACACATCGCTCTAACGGATTGCCTTTCATATTAAGTGCCAAAAAAGATATTATAAATTCTCCTGTTGAACAATAATACAATCCATAATGATAAGAACAATGAAGGAGCACATCTAATATCAAAAGGATTGCTCATGACTAGTGTGTTCACAATGTATACATCACACACATATATATGTAAGAGTTCAAAAACTGAAAAAATAAACTACAAACCAATATACCAAAAGATGATAAACCATAAAAAACAAATAAAAAATTAAAATGAATTAAAAAATATGAAATAATAAACAATAACAAATGAAAAATAAATAAACGAATAAAAAGAAAAATGAAAAAAAGAAGAAAAATGAAAAAAAGAAAAAAAGAAAAGAAGAAAAAACGAAAATGGAGAAAATTATATTGAAGAACAATGTTGATCAAATTTACACATCTTCAAAGGTAGTCTAAAGATATACACTAAGGTCAGTCTCTTCATTAAGACCCATCGGGGAGATAGACCTAAATTCAAATATGAACTGCTGTTCAAGTCTCAGCAAATAATTATCGAAATCTCCTCCCCTCCAATTCTTAACTGGCTGTCTGATAATGCAAAATCTATAATCTTTGAAAGTATGACCCATCTGTACAGAATGTGCGACCAAAGGTTTTCCTTCACATTTTCTGTTGATCGCACTTTTGTGCTCAATTATCCTTCTATTCAATTGTCTAATGGTCTTTCCTACATAGATTTTATTGCAGGGACAGATGGCAATGTAAATCACACCTGTACTTTTACAGTTAGTCAAAATCTTGAGTTTAAAAACGTTCCCCGTAGTTGGAATGGATAAGGTTTTTGTTTTAAGATTCACTGAGCAAATGCTACAGTTCCCACAAGGGCCATGTCCAAATGTATTATTATTAATATATTTAATCGATGGTAAAGCTGATGGTGACACATACTCTTTCAAATTTTTATCGCGTTTATTTGCAACCATTACATCTTTATCTTTGAAAAAAGGAAGAGACTGCACTATATGCCAATGTTTCCTGATAGTTTTCATGATATCATGAGAAAGGCCTGTAAACGTCAGGGGGCAAATTACCTTTTCATTGTTGGTCATTTTCTTAACAGGTTTCAACAAGACAGAGCGTTCTTGTCTTTTTGCCCTATCGAAACAACTGTTAATACATGCTTGTGGATAACCCTTTTCTCTGAATCTCTTTTTCATCTCATTTGATCTTAATTCAAAATTGTCATTATCAGTACACAGTCTTTTCAAACGTAAAAATTGACTGTATGGTAGGTTTCATATCAAAGATTTATTATGACAACTGTCATATGCCAGAAGTTTGTTCATATCAGTCTGTTTTCGATATAAGTCTGTCCGGAAACCTGTCGGGGTATTCATAATTAAAATATCCAAAAACGCAATTTGATTTCTGTCGAATTCCATTTTAAACTTGAGATTCTTGTCCAAACCATTGAGCCAACTCTTGAATTCTAGTAAGGCCTTCTCACTGCCTTCCCATAACAGAAAAACATCGTCTATGTAGCGTTTCCATAGTTTGATGTTTGCACTGTATTTACTATTATTGAGATATTTCTCTTCAAATTCGGCTACGTATAGATTGGCTATGGAAGGGGCCATAGCAGACCCCATCGCTACTCCCTTGATTTGTACGTAAAATTGTTGGTCAAATATGAAGTAATTTTTTGTCAGAGCCATAGTAGCCAATTCAAGTATCAATTGAGTTGGTAACTATCCATCACCCCAGGGCACTGCTCTCATTCTTCCTGATCCTGCACAGTGCAGTACAATCTTTGTAACTATCCTAGGCTAGAACAGACTTCATCTAAGCACTACAATTAAAATCTGGCAAAAATTGAACTCTTTTTTTTTTTTTTTTTCCCCTGTGGAGTGTTTTTCTATTTCAGAAGCTGAAGAAAATTAAAGTTCTCAGCAAAAGATGCACTGTTTGAGAACCCTTTATCCCAAAGCATGCTTTCTGCACGTTCACCCTGGTTTTGCCCTGGTCAGACATCGGGTCCTTGGGTGGGAAATAGCATTAACAGAAGCAGAACAATGCAACATGACATTTAAAATATAGTTTAAAAAAAAAAATCACATAATTTTAATATCAAATCTGACAAAGTGTTCTGTTCTAACTTTAATTCCTTGTTCCTCTCATCTTGTTTGTTTTTTCCCATCCCTTTTTCTGGTTTTCCTTCCCATTTTCTCTTCCCTTTTATGCGTTCCCCCTCAGTGTCTGACGTCTATCATTGTCTCTTTCATTTTATTCTCTCTCTTCTGTTCTATTGCCTTTCACCACTTCTGCCCATGTGCCCCTCTCTACCTTCCTGTCTCCCTTCTTCCTTTTATTTCTTCATCTCTCCTTCACCTCTTTTTCGCCCCACCCCTCCATCTCCCTCTCCTACACCCTGCACCGCTCAGTGTGACCAATGGAAAATAATCCAGGGAGAGCCCTTACCCTGCTCCAGGGAAGGGAAGAGTCCTCTCTCTCCTCTGCAGACGTTTCTGAATGCGGCGAGCAGACTGAAGACAAACTCACACACACACACACACGAAACCACTTCCTATTTTCAACAAATTACTCAATTTCAGCACCCCATCTTCTCTCTCTAACGCGGAAGGAGAATGCTTGGCGCGTCAGCACAAGTTGCAGGTCTCTTGAAAGGGTCTTTGTGCAGATAAAAAGGAGCCGGTTCCCATTGGTATTATTAAGCCATTAGTGCACCTACTCCAGACTCCTGGTCATCATCATTGGGAGCTGGCTCTAGGGGTGTGAAGAGGCAGTATGCAGCTTGCAAGATGGCATCCAGGGGGTTAACTGTTCCTCCCCTCAGTGAAGACAGAAAGAATTGATCAGGGGAGTCTGTGTCATTTCATTGCCAGCTTGCTGATACCTTTGGGCTTCATTAAACGCACACACTGGGATACTGTGACTGTGGGAGGGAGGATTATGTGATGGAAGATTAGGGAAGGATGTTACAGAGAGGACAGGATGGAGGAATTATTGGGGGAAAAGAAAGGGATGAAGGGATTCTGGAGGAGAGAGATTCTGGGAGGAGGGAAGGGGTGTTTCAGAGAGGTGAGAGAGGTGGGATTCTCAGGGGAAGGAAGGGGTGGAGAGGGGAGGAGGGAGGGATTCAGGGAGGAGGGAAGGGGTGTTTCAGAGGTGAGAGAGGTGGGATTCTCAGGGGAGGGAAGGGGTGTTTTGGAAAGGGGAGGAGGGAGGGATTCAGGGAGGAGGGAAGGGGTGTTTCAGAGAGGTGAGAGAGGTGGGATTCTCAGGGGAAGGAAGGGGTGGAGAGGGGAGGAGGGGGGGAATCAGGGAGGAGGGAAGGGGTGTTTCAGAGGTGAGAGAGGTGGGATTCTCAGGGGAGGGAAGGGGTGTTTCAGAGAGGTGAGAGAGGTGGGATTCTCAGGGGAGGGAAGGGGTGTTTCAGAGAGGTGAGAGAGGTGGGATTCTCAGGGGAGGGAAGGGGTGTTTCAGAGAGGTGAGAGAGGTGGGATTCTCAGGGGAAGGAAGGGGGTGTTTTGGAGAGGGGAGGAGGGAGGGATTCAGGGAGGAGGGAAGGGGTGTTTCAGAGAGGTGAGAGAGGTGGGATTCTCAGGGGAGGGAAGGGGTGTTTCAGAGAGGTGAGAGAGGTGGGATTCTCAGGGGAGGGAAGGGGTGTTTTGGAGAGGGGAGGAGGGAGGGATTCAGGGAGGAGGGAAGGGGTGTTTCAGAGAGGTGAGAGAGGTGGGATTCTCAGGGGAGGGAAGGGGTGTTTTGGAGAGGGGAGGAGGGAGGGATTCAGGGAGGAGGGAAGGGGTGTTTCAGAGAGGTGAGAGAGGTGGGATTCTCAGGGGAGGGAAGGGGTGTTTTGGAGAGGGGAGGAGGGAGGGATTCAGGGAGGAGGGAAGGGGTGTTTCAGAGGTGAGAGAGGTGGGATTCTCAGGGGAAGGAAGGGGGTGTTTTGGAGAGGGGAGGAGGGAGGGATTCTCAGGGGAGGGAAGAGGTGTTTCAGAGGTGAGAGAGGTGGGATTCTCAGGGGAAGGAAGGGGTGTTTTGGAGAGGGGAGGAGGGAGGGATTCAGGGAGGAGGGAAGGGGTGTTTCAGAGAGGTGAGAGAGGTGGGATTCTCAGGGGAGGGAAGGGGTGTTTTGGAGAGGGGAGGAGGGAGGGATTCAGGGAGGAGGGAAGGGGTGTTTCAGAGAGGTGAGAGAGGTGGGATTCTCAGGGGAGGGAAGGGGTGTTTTGGAGAGGGGAGGAGGGAGGGATTCTCAGGGGAGGGAAGGGGTGTTTCAGAGAGGTGAGAGAGGTGGGATTCTCAGGGGAGGGAAGGGGTGTTTTGGAGAGGGGAGGAGGGAGGGATTCAGGGAGGAGGGAAGGGGTGTTTCAGAGAGGTGAGAGAGGTGGGATTCTCAGGGGAGGGAAGGGGGTGTTTTGGAGAGGGGAGGAGGGAGGGATTCAGGGAGGAGGGAAGGGGTGTTTCAGAGGTGAGAGAGGTGGGATTCTCAGGGGAGGGAAGGGGTGTTTTGGAGAGGGAAGGAGGGAGGGATTCAGGGAGGAGGGAAGGGGTGTTTCAGAGAGGTGAGAGAGGTGGGATTCTCAGGGGGGGGAAGGGGTGTTTTGGAGAGGGGAGGGGGGAGGGATTCAGGGAGGAGGGAAGGGGTGTTTCAGAGAGGTGAGAGAGGTGGGATTCTCAGGGGAGGGAAGGGGTGTTTTGGAGAGGGGAGGAGGGAGGGATTCAGGGAGGAGGGAAGGGGTGTTTCAGAGAGGTGAGAGAGGTGGGATTCTCAGGGGAGGGAAGGGGTGTTTTGGAGAGGGGAGGAGGGAGGGATTCAGGGAGGAGGGAAGGGGTGTTTCAGAGGTGAGAGAGGTGGGATTCTCAGGGGAGGGAAGGGGTGTTTTGGAGAGGGGAGGAGGGAGGGATTCTCAGGGGAGGGAAGGGGTGTTTCAGAGGTGAGAGAGGTGGGATTCTCAGGGGAAGGAAGGGGTGTTTTGGAGAGGGGAGGAGGGAGGGATTCAGGGAGGAGGGAAGGGGTGTTTCAGAGAGGTGAGAGAGGTGGGATTCTCAGGGGAGGGAAGGGGTGTTTTGGAGAGGGGAGGAGGGAGGGATTCAGGGAGGAGGGAAGGGGTGTTTCAGAGAGGTGAGAGAGGTGGGATTCTCAGGGGAAGGAAGGGGTGTTTTGGAGAGGGGAGGTGGAGGGATTTGGGAGGGGGGATATGCAGGGCCGGCGGAAGCACTAGGCGAACTAGGCGGTCGCCTAGGGCGCCAGCTTCCCGGGGGCGGCACTGCCCCGGTAAAATTGAGAGCCGTGCTCAGCCGCCCCCCCCCCCCCCCCCGATAAAAATAAAAGAGCCGCTGCCGGCAGCCCGCCCCAAAAGACCCATCTGACCTCCCCCAGCGGTTCGCGCGCCCCCGGGCTCTCCCGCTGCCGTTGCCGTCGGGCTATCAACACGTTCAAGCCCAGCGGGAACGGCAGCGGTGCAAAAAATAATAAAAAAAAAAGCTGTGGTATCCGCGGCTGGGCCTTTTCTTCCTCCCGCCCCCCCCCCCGACCCGGAACAGGAAGTGATGCGCGGGAAGGAGAAAGAGCGGTGCCGCATGAAAAAAATAGCGGCGACAGCAGCATCGGACCCCGAGCAATCTGAAGCAGCTGATAATCGGAAAGGAGTCAGCAGCACGAGCCTCCCGCGGCCGATGGGATTCTTCCTTTTTGGCCTCCGGGGGCTGAGGAGGCTGTTGCAACTACCATTTGTGCTGGGGGGGGGGGGGGGAGAGAGGAAGTGAGAGAGAGAAGCAGCCAGCCTGCCTGTGTGTGATTGAGAGCCTGTGTGTAAGTGAGAGAAACTGGTCAGAGAGCTGATGTATGTGTATATGTGAGAGACAATGAAAGTGACTGCTCAAGGAGATGACTGATGTTTGAGAGTGTGAGACAGTCAGGGATGTGACTGATGTGTGAAAGAGAGAAAAAGCATGGAAGTGAGAACTCTGGGTATGTGAGAAAGCATGGGAGTAAGAAGCCTGGTGTTGTGGGGGTGTATGTGAAAGAAAGCATTGGAGTGAGAAGCCTGATTATGTGAGAGAGAGCATGGGAGTGGGAAGCCTGTGTGTGTATGTATGAGAGAGAGACTGGTTGGTAAGGTGACGGTGTGACTGGTGTGTATGTGAATGTGAGAGAGAGAGAATGTGATTCAGGGACTGAGAAGCCTGTGCACCTGGAGAGCGAGCATGGAAATGAGAGAGAGACTGGTGTGTGTGTGAGTGTGTGTAACAGAGAGAAAGTGATTATGGGAATGAGAAGTCTGTGCATGTGAAGAGTGAGCATGGGAGTGAGAACCTGGGTGTGTGAGACACAGCATGGGAGTGAAGGAGTCTGAACGCTTCAACCTGACAAAGGACTTCATGTACCAGACTTCCCTGCTTCATGACGGGTTTACTTACAGTCTGCAATACAGCTGTAATTAGGACATTGAGAAACTTTCTGTCAGCACATTGCACATTTTCATTTTGTTGGCTTCGCTGTTCTTATTCTCTGATAAGCTTTCACTGCTGTAACCTAGATTAGAACAATGGATGTATTATGTGATGGGCTGTATTACTGCAGACTCGCGAATTCCTTTCCAGAACTGCAAGTCCCAGCAGCCTCTCCTGCAGAACATGGGAGAAGTTTCACGAAAGTTCCAGGGTGTCTAGGGAGGGGGTCAGTAGCCCCTTCAGCCGGAATATGCTCGCTCAGCAGTTTGTAAAATGTTTGTTCAGCAAAACCAGAACGCATGTGTGAAAGATAAGAACTGTAAAGTGTATAAAGGTTTGCTCCGAAGGGGGCGTGGCATGCAGTTGTACTAAGCCGTTGTCTTAGCTGCATCTTGCTGGCAATAAAAGTCTATCTTCACGGATCAGTTGTCTGGGCCTTCTTACTGACGAAAAAGAGACGGTTACATTGGCGAGCTCAGCCAGGAGGTACCGGAGACGCTATTTTAGCTCTCCAGAAGGTCCGGTAGTTTGGTGGCGGAGCAGTCCCCCAGATACACCTGGTGAGTGGCCACCGCTGAGTTCAGCGATCAGGTTTCTGAGGGGATCGTTCCACAGAAATTCTGCCGGGACCTCTGGATTGATGATCCGGGAAGAAGGCTTTCATGACGATCGGAAGACCCCTGCAGGCGAGTATTATGGGAATCTGGAAATAAGTAAAGACTAGCTAGCTCAGGAAATAGCCCGGTCTTTTCTGGCTGACCGAGGGGGCCTTGATCACACCCCACGCAGTGTGTTAGTAGGAATTATGCTCCGAAGACCACGCGAATAATCTGTCTGGAAATAATAATCTGTCTGGAAATAATAAGTAGCGTATACGACAGTGGGAATAGGTTTCTTGTTGTGTGAAAGAGAGTGAATGGCCTCGCAGTTCTAGTCGGGGCAATTGTGACCCTTTGTGTCTGACGGATACGGACCCCTTACCTATCCGTCTTCCCTTCCCTCCTTTGTCTGTGAACTCTATCCTAATGGGAGGGAGCGGGTCGACTCCGTTAAAAGTCATGACGGAACACTATAGCGAAGTGTTCGATGAACATAAATGTACAAAACCCAGAATGATTCAACGATGCACCCATAAATGGCCCGGTTTCTGTGTAAATTGGCCTCCTACAGGAACTTTTAATTTCCAAACTGCCACACGGGTCCATAAAATAGTCATACGAGAAGGGAACCCGGGTTGCCCTGGGGAACCGGAAGTCCCCAGTGTCTGTCTGTAAGGTACCTGAAAAAAAAAAAAAAAAAAAAAGGAAAAAAAAATTCTACTGTGGTAGATCGGTTAGACAAATTTCTTTTTGTGATCAAATACATTATTTCTTTTGATAACTGCTATCTGTGAATTGCAAGCACATGTACCAGGGATTTTTTTAATTGTTTTAATTGTTTTAAACCCTAATAAGAAGAGATTTTGGTTTACAGATGCTGCACAAGACTACTATACAACAAATTAATGTACAGTGTTAAGTTAAAATACTGATTTGATTACTGGAGAATGCATTTACTGGTGTTGAAGTTTAGAACTTGATGGCAGTTAAGGGTTAACGGCAGAGATAATTACAGGAGAGAGGAGGGGATCGAGCCAGAGAGAGAAGGAAAAAAAAAAAAAAAAAAAAAAAGGACATTTGGCTAGCCTGGGTGAATGAAAATTGTTTCGTTTGTTTTAACAGAACATTATTGAAAGTTAGTTGATGGTGTGCGTATGTGAATAAAGATAGAATTGTGGCTGTTTCACAGAAGTTGAAGTTTTTGTAGCTCAGAGTTTCTGCTGATTAAATTTATTCTCCAAGGTCCTTGCTAAAACTGTCTGTAATCTGACAAAGGATTGCTACTTGCAAAGAAATACCAGAACCAAGGGTCCCTTACAAATCATTTAGTGCCTTATGATGCAGGCTATTTTTAAGACATTTTATAGCAGCAAATTCATTGCGCCTTCACTCGATACATCCACAGGTTAGTCAATTATTCTCTAATACCATGTTAATTATTGTTCTTACTTGTCTCCTATATATTATCTGTTATTTAAAAGTTACATTGGAACGCATGATAAAGTATGAACTCTCTTTTGCTGACGCAGTTTATTTTGAAGCTGTCTCTGGGAAATTTAGAGAAATGATTAAGATAAGGATTATTGGAAGTTGTGGGCAAGAAAAGGGGCCACTATGCAAGATTAGGAACAAGAGCAAATATGAGTCGGCCCAAATGATAAAGTAGTAGCACACACATATATATATATATATTGCAATTATGTTCTTTTACCACTGGTGGGGGCTGGGCTCTGGCTATTACCATATGTTCTTAGTGTTTGCAATGTAAGTGGTACAAGGCTTCCAAGGGTTTGATCATCACTCCTGCACACCTAAAGCGCCCCCCCTGGATCCTTGCCTGCAGATCCAGGTTGACTTTATTGAATTAACCCAATGCCAAACTTACAAGTATGAAGGAAGCAATGTTTTGCAGCTTCTCAGCCTCGTCAGAATTGATTTGCCTCCAGGCGCAGGTCACCTATTCAATTCCCAGATGGACTGTGATCTTTTCATCGTATTTTGAGATGTATGGGAACAAGGATCAGGAAGAGAAGAAAAGGGGCCCGTCCCTGCAACCAGGAACTTAATAATAGACCTGACATCCGAAAGAACCTGCAGAAGGCCGAAGGCTTTGAGGGCATGAACCTCAGCCAGTTAAAAGCTATAGCAGACCAAGTATGTGGAAATAGAGAAGTGGAAGAGAAAAGAGAGAAGCAAGTAGAGACATGAAGGAGAAAGTGACTGTTAGCCGCCGCTCTCGAGGACACGCGGACGGGAAGGAGCCAAGACAATGGCAGACCGCGAAGAGGAGGGGGAACAAGACCCCCCCCCCTTTTGGGAAAGAATCAGTGTGCGTACTACAAAAATGAAGGCCATTGGAAGAGAGACTGTGAAGAATGGCAAAAGAAATACGGGAGCCCTGCAGTGAATACTAACGACAAAAATGGACCTGCACCGACACAAAGGGGCCGAGGAGGAAGGAGATTGGACAACCCCCACTGGCAGATGGCGGGGGAGGCGACAAGGAGCATACAGCCTGAAGAGATCGGGAGGGAAGAATCCCCACTGACCCTCTGGTGGAGATCCATGAGGTAACACAACAAAAATCAGGGGCCTGTTGGACTCAGAGGCCAACGATCTGTCATGACTGCACCAATCGGCCCCCCGACGAAAGAGACTGTTTCTATAGTGGGTGCCTCAGGTTAGGTACTCACTGCCCCTCTGCAGAAAGAATGAAGTATACAAGTAGGTGGGACCATGGTATCCCTTATCGGATGGAACCTGCTGTGTAAGCCTCAGACCACATTGAGATTTCAACCAACAGGGGAAGTTAAAGCCTCCTTCGGGGACCATCCAGTGATACTCATCTGTCCCCTCCAAGAAGAATGGAGACTACATCTTCCCATAGTCGAACGAACCATCGAACATCGATATGAAAACAACACCCCCCTCAACAAAAACGAAGACAACTGATGGATAGAGATGAAACAGAATGCACAGGTGATTAATCAACCTCAATACCCCATTCCATATATGGCCAGTCAAGGAATCCAGATACATCTGCAAAGACTGTATGATTTGGGAATTCTCAGGCGAATCCGATCTGCTTGGAACACTCCTCTACTGCCCGTAAAGAAACCCGGTTCTTCTGATTACCGACCTGTACAAGATTTACGGAAAGTGAATAATCAAGTAGCAGATCTAGTAGCCCTCGTACCAAATCCATACTCAATCTTGGCTCAAGTTTCCCCTACCTCCAAGTGGTACAGTGTCATTGACCTCAAAGATGCTTTCTTCTCCGTTCCAGTAGCAGAAGAATGCCAGAAGATCTTTGCCTTCACATGGGAAGATGCAGATACTGGAGTAAAGCAGCAGTACCCATGGACTCGGTTGCCTAAAGGGTTTAGGCACTCACCTACGCTGTTCGGTGAGCAACTGGCAAAAGACTTAAAGATGTATCAAGTAAAGTATGGGCCAGTCATACAATACGTGGATGACCTTCTGTTGTTTCGAGAGACGTACCTCGAATGTGCGGTATCCACTCTTCAGCTGCTAAAGACGTCGTACTCAAAAGGGTATCGTGCAAGTAAAAAGGAAGCGCAAATCTGTGAATTGGAAGTAAAGTATTTAGGCTTCCAAATACGTGGAGGAACCCGATGTCTGGGATTTCTCGCACCAGTTCTATAAGAGATCAACCTGTACCCACTTGCAAGAAAGAGCTCCGAGCGTTCCTTGGAGCTGCAGGATACTGTAGGCTGTGGATTGCTAACTACGCTGTTATCGCCCAGTCCCTGTACGACAAGCTGCGGGGAAAGGAGGCAGAATCTCAGCCTTTTCAGTGGGAAACCCATGAACTGACAAGCTTACAACAACTGAAAGATGCCTTGATTGAACCACCTGCCTTAGGATTGCCAGATGTGATGAAACCATTCCATCTATTCGTCGACGAGAAAAAAAGGCATGGCCATAGGGGTATTGACTCAAACCTTAGGCTCATGGAAACAACCTGTTGCATATCTGTCAAAAGGAATGGACAATGTTGCAAAAAGATGGCCTGGTTGCCTTCAAAGCATTGCTGCTGCATGCTTACTGATACCCGAAGCTGTTAAGCTAACATTTGGACAGACTTTACAAGTAACAACTCCTCTTACTATTCAAGGACTACTAGAGACCCATGGACCAAAATGGATGACTAATTCACGTCTCGTCAAGTATTAAGCCTTACTGTGTGAAACACCTGAACTTCAAATACAAGACAGCAAAAACTTGAACCCGGCCACTCTTATGCCGGCACCTGAACCAGTTGGCCATGACTGTGAAGAAGTCATGACTACAATACATTCCAGTGGCCGTAATGCATTGCAAAGCACACTCTGGAAAATCTGATCCTATCGCTCGGGGAAACCAGAAAGCTGATTCTGCCGCCAAAGCAGGAGCCCAAGACCCTTATCAAACAAAAATGACCATATGTCCCCTCTTGCAGTTTCCAACTGAAGTACCCACCTACTCAGCCGAAGAAAACGACTGGGCAAAAGCTGAAAATTTCCATCAACAGAATGGGTGGTGGATCATATCAGACGGACGATATGGATACCTGATACTATTGCGTGGACAATAGTAAGAGAAGCACACTGTCATACACACCTGGGACGTGATTCATTGGCAAAACTACTGGCAAAAACATACTATATAAACCGAATCACACAATTGACTAAACATGCAATTAATCAATGTGTTACGTGTGCAAGAAATAATCCTCGCAATGGACCTGGTCCTGCACCGGGACACGTTCTCCGGGGAACTATACCATTTCAAGTCTGTCAAATTGATTTCACCCACATGACCCCTGCACAAGGTTACAAAGCCATGCTGGTGGCAGTATGCACCTACACCGGATGGATTGAAGCTGTGCCTACGCGAACAGAAACTGCAAAGGAAGTCGTTTCCCTCTTATTGAACCAAATCTTACCACGATATGGATTACCAAGGCAGATCAACTCAGACAATGGCCCAGCTTTTACAAGCGAGGCAACTCAATACCTCACCAAAATATTGGGCCTTAAATGGCATCTCCATTGCACATGGAGACCTCAAAGTAGCGGGACTGTTGAACGAGCTAACAGAACTTTGAAAAGTCAATTAGCCAAGCTATGTCAAGAAACAAGAACCAAATGGCCCAAAATGCTACCATTGGCATTGCTCAACATCAGATGCACTCCACGACAATCAGGACTAACCCCTTATGAAATGATGTACGCAAGACCGCCACCGTTGCCCTCTTTCCCCGAATCCTTACAAGTCCAAGGGGAAATGTCACTCAGCAACCAAATGAAAGGACTCTACAATACTGTGGAAGCAATTCGCAAATATACCTGTGAGACAGAGCCACTAATCTTAATCAATCCTATCCATAAATTCCAGGTGGATGACTCTGTGTGGATCAAGGAATGGGACGAATCAGACTTCCTTAAACCTCGATGGAAGGGACCATTCACTGTGCTGTTAACCACAACCTCCACTCTCAAAGTATCCGGTTGTCCCACCTGGATCCACTGGACCCGAGTTAAACCAGCCACCGAAACTTGGCAGGTCTCCAAGACCGGTGACAGCACCCTGCGCTTTACTAGAAATACAGCAAAGGTCAACCTACTATAGAAACTAATGCAGTCACAGAAATACTAATAACCTGTTTGTTTCTTTCTTCTCTCGCAGGCATCAAAAGCATATGATGTCAATGCTCTGGAAGTGGGTTATCAGTACCCTCCTGGTAACCGCTCTAACTATCATATGCCATATGCCCTTCTAACCTTTCCAATTGTTGTTTGCAGATCGATGATAAGAGTAAAGTCATCGAAGAAATCACAGACCGTATGGTGCGGTTGGCTCATGTTCCGGTACAATCCTGGTCCGGAGCCTTGGATTGGACAGCTTCATTACCTTCCTGGTTTACATCTATTCCTGGGTTCAGGGAACTTTTATTCCCTTTATTATTTTTCTTACTATCCTGTGCACTCCTCCCTATGTGTTTCCCTCTTTTCCTCAGGAGCCTTTCGTCTATGATGGAGAAGATCGCTGATCGATGAGCAGCAGCCCAAATTATGATGCTGAACCAGTACGCTTCAATTTCTTCGCTACCCTTCAGTGATTCTTCAGACTCAGAAGATGAATCTTCAGTTTACTATGACACTAATTTTTAATTTGAAACATACGGCCACCTTGTTTGCTCAGGTGAAGTCCGGCTACAAAGGGGGGTGGAGCCAATAGGGCCCATCCGTCTCAAACCGGTGAAGACACCATCGACCTGGCAAACAATTTAGGGCCCTACTCAGTATTATGGTACTAATTATTTTCTTGTCATTTCAGTTACTTCACATATGAAGGTGATACTTACGCCTTCTTACCGAAGTTGAAGTATCAAAGGGGGGAATGAAGGAGTCTGAACGCTTCAACCTGACAAAGGACTTCATGTACCAGACTTCCCTGCTTCATGACGGGTTTACTTACAGTCTGCAATACAGCTGTAATTAGGACATTGAGAAACTTTCTGTCAGCACATTGCACATTTTCATTTTGTTGGCTTCGCTGTTCTTATTCTCTGATAAGCTTTCACTGCTGTAACCTAGATTAGAACAATGGATGTATTATGTGATGGGCTGTATTACTGCAGACTCGCGAATTCCTTTCCAGAACTGCAAGTCCCAGCAGCCTCTCCTGCAGAACATGGGAGAAGTTTCACGAAAGTTCCAGGGTGTCTAGGGAGGGGGTCAGTAGCCCCTTCAGCCGGAATATGCTCGCTCAGCAGTTTGTAAAATGTTTGTTCAGCAAAACCAGAACGCATGTGTGAAAGATAAGAACTGTAAAGTGTATAAAGGTTTGCTCCGAAGGGGGCGTGGCATGCAGTTGTACTAAGCCGTTGTCTTAGCTGCATCTTGCTGGCAATAAAAGTCTATCTTCACGGATCAGTTGTCTGGGCCTTCTTACTGACGAAAAAGAGACGGTTACAGGAGGGAGACGCCTGTATATGTAAGACAGAACAGGTGACTGGTGTGTGTTTGTGTGCATGTGAGAGAGAGAAAGAAAGTGATTATGGGAATGAGAAGCCTGTGCATGTGGAGAGAACAAGCATGAGAGTGAGAGGCTGGTGAGTGTGTGTGAGAAAGAGAAAGTGATTATGAGAGTGAGAAGCCCATATATGTAAGTAGAACACGGGAGTGGGAAGCCTGTGTGTGTGTATGGCATGAGAGAAACTGTTCAGGAAGGTGACTGGTGTGTTTGTCAAAGACTGTTTGGGAGATGATTGGTGTGTGAGAGACAGAAACTGGTCATGGGGGCATGACTGGTATGGTGTGTGTGTGTGAGACATGGGCACTAAGGAAGAGGACCATGAGTATAGAGCTTAGCCACTACTGCTGCTTCTGGTGTGTGCTACAGCCTGCATGGAAGAGGAGTAGGAGAGCTGCTGGAGGGGGTAAGTAGAGATGGCTTTTTAAGTTTATTTTTCTTGATTGACTGCCATTTTAATTATTTAATATTATGTGATGTGTCTGCTTTTTTTGTTTGAGCAACAAGTATAGCTTTGGTTTATGTTTATTTTATTTATTTTTATTTATTTATTTATAAAAGAGTTTCTATACCGTCGATAAGACAAATCATCTCAATGGTTTACATGGCATAAAAATGTCAAATAAGTGTTCTGTTATAAATACAGACTTCGTTATTTTCTTTAATGCACAATGTAAGTTAATTGTGTGTGGAGGTGGGGGGGGGGGGCGGCATAGCTGACGTTTCGCCTAGGGCGCCTAATACCCTTGCACCGGCCCTGGGGATATGCAATGGAGCCGCATGCTACAGCTGCGTATTACACTGCAAGAGTTTGCCATAATCCTCAGCATTCTGATCATCACAGGGGGAATTGGTGCAAGCATCGGGGTGGAGCTGAGTTACTACCCAAGTACCAGAGTTCTCTGTTTTATTTCCCTATGAGGGGAAGAGTCACGTGAGCTTCCTGCTCTATCAGATGACATATCCGGAGGACAATATTCAAAAGACAGATAACTCACAAGTTATCTGTCTAAATGGTAAATTTAACATATTCACTCACTTAGTCATCTGAAAAGAGACGTATTGGGGTAGACTAAGATTTTTCTGAAGAAGGAATGGACTGTAGGTATGTGGGAGTGGGAGATGCTCATTCTCGGCGCTGGCAGAGGAAACAGGTTTGAACACAGACTCCTGGCTCTGTAGCTTGCGAGTTCTGATCTCCCTGCAAACGTCCTCAGATGCTGCATGGCAGCCTCCATCCTTAATCAGCTTAGAAACCTCACTCTGGTGCCCGGAAACTGCTTCTCTGCAAATCTGCTTCGTTTCCTCCTTTTAAAGCATTTCTTTTTGTTAACGCACTGAATAAGTGCACAGTGAAAGTAGAGCACCAGACTCGGGATCTTCTTCTTCCTGCAACTTATGTCTTTATGATGGATGTGGCCTTGATTTTGCTGAATCATGCAGGCCTCGTTCTTCAGAATTCAGAAGTGTGCATAATCAGATTATGCCACGAGATACATCTCTGTGGATCATACGTGGTCTTTTTTTTTTTTTTATAATGTTTTTATTGAGTTTAATTTCAAACCAACCAGCATCCAATACAGAGCTTCGAAAAGCATCAAAGAACAATGGACATTCGTTCCCCCCCTTTCTATTCCAACCAATACAGTTTGTTGTTGTTAGAGACATGGATACATATTTGCATATGAGGTGGTATTACTAAAATACGGCAATCCAACATGACAACGTAATTGTCATAAATCAATCCAGTATGACACGAAATTGGTTCTTAGGGGTTATGGGCCTGTCCCTGGCAAGGGACTATAATCTGTGCAGTTATCTTAACCTTGACCATAACGAGATGTTCATGAAGAAAAGAAAAAAATGCATAATCTTGTGACAGACCAGGGAGGGGTATGGTTGAATAATATACAGTCAAATAAACACAGTATCACTCCAAACTCGAGACTTAAAATAAGTGCTTATTACTTAGAATCCATAGCTTGTTCCATCATAGGAGATAGGTAGGCTAGGAAAGCAGACCAAGTTTGTAAATTAATAGGAAATTTCTTTGGCGAGGTACTCCTGGTTGTTGCATATTCTAATGAGCATAAGTGGATCATCTTCTTAAACCAGTGTTCGTAACTAGACCCTTGGCAGCTAGCCAGCTTGATAATGACTTTCTTGCAGGATCCAAGTTTAAGCACATTGGAGATTCAGATCTGAAAAGCCACAAATTAGGATTTAAGGGCAGTGTAGTTTGTATTAATTGTGCACATATAGAACTTTAGGATTAAGGGACATTCCCAGAAACAGTGGAAATAGGTACCGTCTTCATTATTACATTTTTGGCAGAGTTTTGAGGTACTAAGTTTCATTTGAAGTGCTCATAAAGGAGTAATGCAAGTTTGCCAAATAAATTTGTAATAGGATTCATGCAATAGCATATCTGATACATCAGGTAAGGTGGCAAAGATATTTTTAAACTCTGCAAGTGATATAGAGAAAAGAGGCCATTCCTTCCATTTGAAAACACCCTGTTTGATGTATTTCTAACATGGTTCAATGTAACTTACGCGATATGTCTTTTCATGAACGCCGGTATAGAAAAGCTTTTAAATAAAAAAATAATACATTTCACATAGATTCTCTCTAAGAACTGTGGTTTTTCTGCCGCCATCAATATTTTAAAGAAGTAGGATATGGTGGGATGTTGTTTCTTCCCCATTTGTATAGCCTCTCATAATTTTTTTATTTGATTGGATTCTGAGAGAAAGAGTAATTTACTATTAATGAAGTGGCGCACTTGCAGGAAAGCAAAGAAATCAGTTTGTGGGATCTCAAATTGTTGCCTTAGTTCCATTAAATTAAATAGTCATCCAGATGTGGTTTCAAATACTGTGGTTTCAAATACTTGGTAGACATAAGTCAGGCCTTGTTGCTGCCATTAAATGAAGGCCACATTATCTAGACCAGGAGGGAACAAAGAATTGTTGGCGATAGTTATCAGCGAAGACAGTTGGTATGGGTGCTTGTATGTCATACAGAGCTATAACCAAGCTCTCCTGCAAGTGTGAAACAAGTCATGGGTCCTGATGTGGGGAGGAGTCATTTGAAGGTCCACTTGCAAGAGAGGGTTGAGTGAGGGCACCCCATACTACTCCAAAAGGTTTTGGTACGAGACAAAATTTGAAGTTGAGAAAAGCCAGTCCCTCACATATCGTAGACTGCATGCTAAGTTGTATACTTGTAGGTTTGGACAACCCAACCCCCCTCAGCCATCGGATCTGTGTGTACTTCCATTATCAGTCTAGCTCATTTCCCCCGCCAAAGATAAGCCTTCAAAGCTCTAAGTAAAAGTTTGTGGTCTTTTTTGGTAATCCAAAGAGGTGTCATCTGTAAAATGTATAACCATTTAGGAAGGAGAATCATTTTGAAAAGTTGAATTCTTCCTACCAGTGAGAGAGGCAACGAGTGCCATCTATCTAGTTTTGTTATGGATGTGCAAGTAAAGGTTGAATATTCACTTTATAGACATTGTTTACTTTAAGGGAGATCTTGATTCCTAGATATTTGAATTCTCTCGTCACCCATCGTAAAAGAAAGGCACCGGGCCAATCCGATTGAAGATTACCTGTGACATCGATAGCTTCAGATTTGTCCTGATTAATTCTGAGGCCGGCAAACCGTCCAAATTCTTTTTGTGATTGTAACACAATTGGAATTCAGTGTTGAGGAACAGTATGAAGACAAATACATCATCTGCAAACGTTGCAACTTTGAAAACTTGGGTGGGACCCCCAAATCCTTTTATGTTTGAATTGAGACCTATTTTCCATAAAAGAGGGTTGATAGAATGTAAAGTAGGGCTGACAAGGGACATCCCTGCTGCACTCCCCACTGTAGATGGACGTTCCCTGATAAGTATGCATTGGCTGTAATGTGTGATACTAGTTTATTGTAAAGAAGGAGAATGTATTTCAAAATTTTATTTTGGAATCCAAATCTTCGGAGTACTGAAAATAGGTAAGGCCATGATACTCGGTCAAATGCTTTCTCGGAGTCAAACCCGATAGCTAAAGCAGGAATTTTTTGAGTTTGGCAGATTTTCAAGGCAGTCAGTAGTTTAATAATATTAGAGTTTGTTTTCTTCCCTTTAACAAAACTTACTTGATACTGGGATATCAATGAAGGTAAGATAATATTTAACCATTCGGCGAGAACTTTTGCCAGTAGTTTTAGGTAGAAGTTGAGCAAGGAGATCGGCTGATAAGAGGAGGGCAATAACAGGTCTTTGCCAGGTTTGGGAAGTACTGTTATATGGGCTAAATTAAAGGGTGGTGGGAATGATTGCTAGGCAAGGCCATCTAGGTAAACGTTGGTCAAAGGCATGACTTATTGTGTGCTAAGTATTTTGTAAAAATCATATGAAAAGCCATCTGGGCCTGGGGATTTACCAGATTGTATAGAGGCAATTGCCTGTGATACTTCATAAGATTGAATTAGGAATTCTACTTGGGGTGTTGAGTTTTGGTAGTGATAGGTCTTGAAAAACAACTTCTCCACCTCTTTCACTTCATTGGGGTCTGCAGTGTATAAGATCTCATAGAAGTGGCATAAGACTTCACAAATATCTTTTTTTTTGAGAGACTATGTCCCCAGTGTGGCTTTTCATACAGGTGACAAACTATCTTTGTTTAGCAGAGCACACTAAATTTGCCATGAGATTCCCAGCTTTGTTTCCAAAGCGGAGCAGGTGTTGATCTCCTCTTTGTATATTGTATTGAGCTCATAAATTAAGTAAGGTATTTAATTGTCCAAAATGCTATAATATTTGCTTCTCTGGGCATCATAGGGGTTTTTGAAAAGTGTGCAGTTAAAATCTCCAAGTAGAAAGAGTGCCTTGTATGTGAGTGAGGAGGAGATTGAATAATTTTACAAAGAACACATGTGAGTAATAATTAGGGGCATAAACATTGCAAATTGTGATTAATGAGCCATTCCACTCCCCTATAAGAATAATAAATTGTCCATCAGGATCTGTTATGCTCTTAATTACCTGTAAGTTGGTTGTTTTGCTTACTAACGGGCCAATACAGTAAAAACACGGGAGAGCGGGCGAGTGCCCGCTCTCCTGTGCACGCGATACACTATTTAAATTTATTTTTATTAGGGCCAGCGGTAAAAAGAGACGCTAGGGTCACTAGTGCATCCCTAGCGTCTCTTTTTTTTGACAGGATCAGCGGCTGTCAGCGGGTTTGACAGCCGACGCTCAATTTTGCCAGCGTTGGTTCTCGAGCCCGCTGACAGCCATGGGTTCGGAATCCGGACGCTGGCAAAACTGAGCATCTGGTTTTCGACCCACGAGCCGCGGGCCCATTTTAAATTTTTTTTTTTTACTTTTTTCAACTTTCGGGACCTCTGACCTAATATCGCCATGATATTAAGTCGGAGGGTACACAGTAAAGCAGTTTTTACTGCTTTCTGTGCACTTCCCCGGCGCCGGCAGAAATTAACGCCTAGCTTTGGGTTAGGCGCTAATTTCTTAAAGTAAAATATGCGAACCTAATAGCACCCACAAGCAGAAGCATAACATACCCTGGAAATGAAACATGAGAGGCTGAGCTGGGGGCTCCCTTTCTAATATTGGTAACGATCCATCGCTCTTCTACATCATTTTTCAAGGAAATGAATAAATTCATCTCCTGGAATGTGAACGGTTTGGGGTCCCCCATAAAGTGGGAAAAGGTCCTGTCTCATCTTAAGTGCCTACAAGCAGATATAGCTTGTTTGTAAGAAACCCATCTTTCCTCAACAGAAAGAGAGAAATTACAAAGGGAGTGGATAGGCTCTTGCATATATTCTGCTGTAGAAAGCAGAAAAGCAGGGGTTGCCCTCTTATGGGCCGATACAGTACAGTGCACTCCGACGGAGCGCATTGTGAGCCGGCAGTTGGACGCGTGTTTTGGATGCGCTATTACTAAGGGGTAAAGCTAGCGCGTCCAAAACGCGTCTCCAAATACCGACTAACAGTGTCTGCGCCCGAGCCGATAAACAAAAAACCCACCCGACCCTTTGAAACTAATCCCTTAGCTTCCCCCACCCTCCCGACCCCCACTGGACCACCAGGTACCTGTAAAATGTTTTTTGGGGGGTGGGGGAAGCTAAGGGATTAGTTTTAAAAGGTCGGGGTGGGTTTAGGGATTATTTTTGTGTGCCGTTTTTCCCGCCCTCCCCCAAAACGATAAGAGAATCCCACGAACAATATCGTGGGGTTTTCCTATCAGTTTCGGGGAGCCCCCGATTTCTGACGATTTTGAAAATATGGTACGATATTTTCAAACGTCCGAAATACGATTCACATCCCTATTAAAAATTTAGATTCATATGAAAAGGACCACTAAAGTAGCTTTGTGAGACTTGAGATCCAACAACGAAAATGTAACATGAGAGACTTCTTAGGAAATTAAAACGTCATGGGATAGGGGGCAGTATTCTATAGTTAAAAGATAGAAAACAGAGAGTTGGGATAAATGGTATCTATGGATGTGTTCTGGGACCAATGCTTTTTAATATATTTATAAAAGACCTGGAAATGGGAACAAGCATAGTGATCACATTTGCCAATGACACAAAATTATTCAGATGTTAAATTACAAGAGGATTGTGAGAAATTGCAAGAGGACCTTGCAAAACTGGGAGACTGGGCACACAAATGGAAAATGAAATTTAATGTGCAGAAGTGCAAAGTGATGCACTTAGGGAAGAGTATCCCAAATAATAGCTACACAATACAAGGTTCCACATTAGGAGTCACTATTGAGGTAAAGGATATAGGTGTTGTCATTGAAAATACATTGAAATCCTATGCTCAGTGTGCAAAAGCAGCTAATAGAATACTAGGGATTATTAAGAAAGGAATGGAGAATAAAACAGAATATCATAATGCCTCTGTATTGCTTCATGGTATTGTGTGTAGTTCTGGTCACCACATCTCAAAAATTATATAGCAGAATTAGAAAAGGTACAGAGAAGGACAACCAAGATGATAAAGGGGATGGAACAATTCCCCTATGAGGAAAGGCTAAAGAGGTTAGGACTCTTCAGCTTGGAGAAGAGACGGCTGAGCGGAGATATGATAGAGGTTTATAAAATAAAGAGTGGAATGGAACAAGTAAATAAACGTTAATCAGTTTACTTGTTCAAAAAATACTGTAGAAAGACTAGGAGATACACAATGAAGTTACTAGATAATATATTTCAAACTAATAAGAGAAAATATTTTATTATCAATGCATAATTAAGCTCTGGAATTTGTTGCCAGAGGATGTGGTGAAAGCTATTAGGGTAGCTGCATTTAAAAAAGGTTTGGACAGTGTCCCGGAGGAAAGGTCCATTAATCATTTTTAAGGTAGAGTTGCAGACATTCACTGCTTATTCTTGGGATAAGCAGCTTGGAATCTCTCTACCCCTTGGGATCCTGCCAGGTACTTGTGACCTGGATTGGCCACTGTTGGAAACAGGATGCTTGGCTTGATGGACCTTTGGTCTGATCCAGCACGGCAAGTCTTATGCTCTTATGTTCCTAGGGGTTGCAGAGAGGCGGACTGAGTGATTGGGGATACAAGGGAGAATGATTGGAGGTTATGGAAGGAGAAGAGTGGAATTGGGGTTATTGAGGGAGAAGAGAGTGACAGAGTGATTAAAGGATTGTGGAGGGGGAGAGAGGAAGTCAGTGGTTATTCAGAAAAAGGGTGAGTGAATGACTGGATACAACAAAAAGGGGGAGAGAATGATGACTAGGGGTCTGAGGGGAGAAGTTGATTGAGTGACTGGAGGCTTTTAGGGGAGAGGATGACTGATTGACTTGGAGAAAATGGAGAGGAAGCCTAAGAATAGGCATGTGAGGAAATTCTAAAACAAGATGTCATGATATGAAGATGTTCTAAGTGAGGAGGCAAATCTTTCTTCACATAGAAGAACATCCTAGAGGGGCTGAGGTGCATAAATAGTATCAGAATTAAGTAAACCTGGGATAAGCACAGAGGATCCCTAGTGGTGGGGGAGTGAGGGATAAAGCCTGGGACGGGCACGGAGGATCCCTAGTGGTAGAGGAGTGAGGGATAAAGCCTGGGACGGGCACGGAGGATCCCTAGTGGTAGAGGAGAGAGGGATAAAGCCTGGGACGGGCACGGAGGATCCCTAGTGGTAGAGGAGTGAGGGATAAAGCCTGGGACGGGCACGGAGGATCCCTAGTGGTAGAGGAGAGAGGGATAAAGCCTGGGACGGGCACGGAGGATCCCTAGTGGTAGAGGAGAGAGGGATAAAGCCTGGGACGGGCACGGAGGATCCCTAGTGGTAGAGGAGAGAGGGATAAAGCCTGGGACGGGCACGGAGGATCCCTAGTGGTAGAGGAGTGAGGGATAAAGCCTGGGACGGGCACGGAGGATCCCTAGTGGTAGAGGAGAGAGGGATAAAGCCTGGGATGGGCACGGAGGATCCCTAGTGGTAGAGGAGAGAGGGATAAAGCCTGGGACGGGCACGGAGGATCCCTAGTGGTAGAGGAGAGAGGGATAAAGCCTGGGACGGGCACGGAGGATCCCTAGTGGTAGAGGAGTGAGGGATAAAGCCTGGGACGGGCACGGAGGATCCCTAGTGGTAGAGGAGTGAGGGATAAAGCCTGGGACGGGCACGGAGGATCCCTAGTGGTAGAGGAGAGAGGGATAAAGCCTGGGACGGGCACGGAGGATCCCTAGTGGTAGAGGAGTGAGGGATAAAGCCTGGGACGGGCACGGAGGATCCCTAGTGGTAGAGGAGTGAGGGATAAAGCCTGGGACGGGCACGGAGGATCCCTAGTGGTAGAGGAGAGAGGGATAAAGCCTGGGACGGGCACGGAGGATCCCTAGTGGTAGAGGAGTGAGGGATAAAGCCTGGGACTGGCACGGATGATCCCTAGTGGTAGAGGAGAGAGGGATAAAGCCTGAGATGTGCAGAGGGGATCTTGGGAGATGGGAAGTGAAAGAAAAACCCCTGGGATAAGCACAGGGATCCTCAGCAGTGGGGGAATGGGGGGTAAAGCCTGGAATAGGCTCAGAAGATCTTCAGATGTGGGAACTGAGCGGTAGATGTGGAGCTTGGCTAGTGGGGACTATGTTACTACTGTAGCAGGAACAGGAATTTGGGTAGGGACTGGGTGCGTCTGGGGGTCTTTATCTGTCATTGCATCTTATGCTTCTGCTTTAGTGATCCTGTTTCTTCACCCTAAGCAGTAACTGATGAGATTAGTCTGTCAGCTCTTTCATCACAGTGAGGAATTCTCTGCCCATTATTTGGTAACTTGACATTTTCCCAAGTCCTGCTCTCATCGGATTGCAGAAGGTGTCTGGGGGCCTCTGCTTGATGAAAGACTTTTAGCCACAGATAATTTAGCTTGACAGGGTTGTGAAAGCAGCTGTTGCGCAGTATTGCCCAAGGCTTTTGGAAAACCAGCCGCATACCATTAAGAACCTGCCATGCTGGGTCGGACCAGGGCCCACTGAACCCAGCAGCATCCTGCATCCAACAAAGGCCGATCCAGGTTGCAGATATTCATTTATCATTTTAAGAATGATATTCATTCCTAAAATGTCCCTCTGGCTATAAAAGTCATGCAGGGCACACGAGAGGGGTTTGGACCAGTCTCCATGTGGCGGTACTGGTTTTTCACGTTCAGACGTGTTAAGCTTCACTTGGGGAGGAAGCTCAGGATGTGTTCTTTATACTTCAGACAGAGGTGTAAGAGGGCATTTTAGAGCCTTAGGGTAAGTAAGCATCTTTGTCTGCCTTCCTCCTTTACCCCATTCCCACTCTGATCCCCTCTCCTGTCTTGACCCACTCCCTCCCCTCTGATTCCCACTCCTTTCTGGTTCTCTCTTATCTTCCCTCTACCAACCTGAAAGGTAGGAGGAGAGCTGCACTCTTCCTGTATTGTCATCTGCTGCCATCCCATAATTGCGTTTCAGTTATTTTTCTATTCAAAAAGGGTTTTGTGTACTGGGTGACTGCCTCTCCTACTCACCTCTAGATATTGATGTGCAATAGTCATTGGCTATCCTCCTCCTCCTCCCCCCACCCCCCCACCCCATAGACAAGGCCAAGGCAACTCAATGTGCAAACTGTGCACTTGCATGAGCCCGTGGGGGCAGCAGCGCTGAGGACCTATAGTGCTTCATCCTCCTCCTTCCCCATCTTGGCCAGCAAGAGAAGCAGGTGGTGCTTAATAGAACATCAAGTTCCCTTGCATAGGGCCAATAGGTCTCACAGTAGGAGCCATAGATCTACAGGACCTGCATAGTTCATGGGGTACTACTGGCCCTAACATAGGAATCAGTTAAATGCCTCTCTTTCTTCGGGCAGAAAATTTGCAAAGATGATCCGAGGGAGCCAGGGAATGGAACTGGTTACAGCTTTCTGTGTGTGTGGCGGCAGGGAGAGGGAGAAGGAGAATGCGGACACAGTTTTCTAGGGAGCGGCAGAAAAGTAGGAAAGAATGAAAGGAGGACAGTGAGAAGAATACAAGGAGAGCTGGGTGGAGGAGAGCCTTTCAGGAGTGGGAAGAGGATATGGAGTTCCTGGATGTAATAAATGATTGCTTCATGGAGCAATTGGTTCAGGAACCAACAAGAGAGGGAGCTATTTTAGATTTAATTCTTAGTGGAACGCAGGATTTGGAGGAGGAGGTAACGGTGGTGGGGCAGCTTGGCAATAGTGATCATAATACAATCAAATTTGAATTAATGACTGGAAGGGGGACAGTAAGCACATCCATGGCTCTTGTGCTAAACATTCAAAAGGGAAACTTTGATAAAATGAGGAAAATAGAAAAAAACTGAAAGGTGCAGCTGCAAAGGTTAAAAGTGTTCAACAGGCATGGACATTGTTTAAAAATACAATCCTAGAGGCGCAGTCCATATGTATTCCGCACATTAAGAAAGGTGGAAGGAAGGCAAAACGATTATTGTCATGGTTAAAAGGTGAGGTAAAAGGCTATTTTAGCCAAAAAAAACATCCTTCAAAAATTGGAAGAAAGATCATCTGAAGAAAATAGGATAAAGCATAAGCATTGTCAAGTTAAGTGTAAAACATTGATAAGACAGGCGAAGAGAGAATTGAAATGAAGTTGGCCCTAGAGGCAAAAACTCATAATAAAAACGTTTTTAAATATATCTGAAGTAAGAAACCTGTGAGGGAGTCGGTTGGACCATTAGATGACAGAGGGGTTAAAGGGGCTCTTAGGGAAGATAAGGCCATTGCAGAAAGACTAAATGAATTCTTTGCTTCCGTGTTTACTAATAAGGATGTTGGGGAGATACCAGTTCCGGAGATGGTTTTCAGGGGTGATGAGTCAGACGAACTGAACCAAATCACTGTGAACCTGGAAGATGTAGTAGGCCAGATTGACAAACTAAAGAGTAGCAAATAACCTGGACCGGATGGTGTGCATCCTAGGGTTCTGAAGGAACTAAAAAATGAAATTTCTGATCTATTAGTTAAAATTTGTAACCTATCATTAAAATCAACCATTGTACCTGAAGACTGGAGGGTGGCCAATGTAACCCATATATTTAAAAAGGGCTTCATGGGCGATCTGGATAACTATAGACCAGTGAGACTGACTTCAGTGCTGGGAAAAATATTGGAAACTATGCTAAAGATCAAAATCGTAGAGCATATAGAAAGACATGATTTAATGGAACACAGTCAACACGGATTTACCCAAGGGAAGTCTTGCCTCACAAATCTACTTCATTTTTTTGAAGGGGTTAATAAACATGTGGTTAAAAGTGAACTGGTAGATGTAGTATATTTGGATTTTCAGAAGCTGTTTGACAACATCCCTCATGAGTCATGGGATAGGATGCGATGTCCTTTTGTGGATTACAAACTGGTTAAAACAGAGAGTAGGATTAAATGGACAATTTTCTCAGTGGAAAAGGGTAAACAGTGGAGTGCCTCAAGAATCTGTACTTGGACTGGTGCTTTTCAATAGATATATAAATGATCTGGAAAGGAATACGACGAGTGAGGTTATCAAATCTGCGGATGATACAAAATTATTCAGAGTAGTTAAATCACAAGGTGATTGTGATACATTACAGTCTTGCAACATCCTCCTGTAAGATTGGGCATCCAAATGGCAGATGAAATTTAATGTGGACAAGTGCAAGGTGTTGCATATAGGGAAAAATAACCCTTGCTGTAGTTACACGATGTTAGGTTCCATATTAGGAGCTACCACACAGGAAAAACATCTAGGCATCATAGTGGATAATACATTAAAATCGTCGGCTCAGTGTGTTGCAGCAGTCAAAAAAGCAAATAGAATGTTAAGAATTATTAGGAAGGGAATGGTTAATAAAACGGTAAATGTCATAATGCCTCTATATCGCTCCATGGTGAAACCGCACCTTGAATACTGTGTACAATTCTGGTCGCCGCATCTCAAAAAAGATATAGTTGTGATGGAGAAGGTACAGCGACGGGCAACCAAAATGATAAAGGGGATAGAACAGCTCCTCTATGAGGAAAAGCTGAAGAGGTTAGGGCTGTTCAGCTTGGAGAAGACGGCTGAGGGGAGATATGATAGAGGTCTTTAAGATCATGAGAGGTCTTGAATGGGTAAATGTGAATCGGTTATTTTACACTTTTGTATAATAGAAGGAATAGGGGGCACTCCATGAAGTTAGCAAGTAGCACATTTAAGACTAATCGGAGAAAATTCTTTTTCACTCAACACACAATAAAGCTCTGGAATTTGTTGCCAGAGGATGTGGTTAGTGCAGTTAGTGTAGCTGGGTTCATAGAAACATAGAAATGACGGCAGAAGAAGACCAAACGGCCCATCCAGTCTGCCCAGCAAGCTTCGCACATTTTTTTTCCTCATACTTATCTGTTACTCTTAGCTCTTAGTAACCCTTGGTTCTATTTCCCTTCCACCACCACCATTAGTGCAAAGAGCAGTGTTGTAGCTGCATCTAAGTGAAATATCTAGCTTTATTAGTTAGGGGTAGTAACCACCGCAATAAGCAAGCTACACCCATGCTTATTTGTTTACCCAGACTGTGATTCATTCCTTGTTGGTTGTTGTCTGTATATAGATCCACTTTTCTTCATTCCCCCTGCCGTTGAAGCAGAGAGCTATGCTGGCTGTGCACGAAGTATCAGACTTTCTCCCCTGCCATTGAAGCAGAGAGCTATCCTGGTTATGCATTGAAAGTGAAGTATCAGGCTTATTTGGTTTGGGGTAGTAACTGCTGTAACAAGCAAGCTACTCCCAGCTTTTTGTGAATGCAAATCTTTTTCCATATTTGCTCTTGCCATTGAAGCTTAGAGCAATGATGGAGTTGTATTAACCATGTGTATGTTTATTGAATAAGGGTATTATCTCCAGGGAGTAGCCGTCATTCCCACAAGCCATCCACTCTTCATTCACATCCTCTAGACTTTATGGATCCACAGTGTTTATCCCACGCCCCTTTGAAGTCCTTCACAGTTCTGGTCTTCACCACTTCCTCCGGAAGAGCATTCCAGGCATCCACCACCCTCTCCGTGAAGAAATACTTCCTGATGTTGGTTCTGAGTCTTCCTCCCTGGAGTTTTAAACTGTGACCTCTGGTTCTGCTGATTTATTTTTCAGACGGAAAAGGTTTGTCGTTGTCTTTGGATCGTTAAAATCTTTCAAGTATCTGAAAGTCTGTATCATATCACCTCTGCTCCTCCTTTCCTCCAGGGTGTACATATTTAGATTCTTCAATCTCTCTTCATAAGTCATTCGATGAAGACCTTCCACCTTTTTGGTCGCCCTTCTCTGGGCTGCCTCCATCTTGTCTCTATCTCTTTGGCGATATGGTCTCCAGAAATGAACACAGTACTCCAGGTGAGGCCTTACCAAGGACCTGTACAAGGGGATAATAACCTCAAAAGAGGTTTGGATAAGTTCTTGGAGGAGAAGTCCATTAACTGCTATTAATCAATTTTACTTAGGGAATAGCCACTGCTATTAATTGCATCAGTAGCTTGGGATCTTCTTAGTGTTTGGGTAATTGCCAGGTTCTTGTGGCCTGGATTGGCCACTGTTTGAAAAGAAGCTTGCCATGGAAGCAAAAACTTCTCTGTTCCTGAGTTCCTGCTATCTAACTTTCCTTACGGACTGATCATGTTCTTGACCTGACCCCTGCTTTGCCCGACCACACCATTGGTCTTCTTCTGGACCTGACCTCTGCTTTGCCCGACCACACCATTGATCTTCTCCTGGACCCGATCTCTGCTTTGCCTGACTACGCTATTGATCATCTCCTAGCCCAGACCTCTGCTTTGCCTGATTATGCTACTAAGCAGCTCCTAGACCAGACCTCTGCTTTGCCTGATTACGCTACTAAGCAGCTCCTAGACCAGACCTCAGCCTTGCCTTGCCACTACTCCTTGATTGCCACCGGCCCTGACTCCATCTTGCTCTATGACGCCTCTGCTGTCTATGTCCTGGACTTGGCCTTTTCAGACTTTGGCCTGTTCTTGCTCGGGCGCCCCCTATCTGACTCTGATTCTTTTGGTGCCCGGGTCTCCAGGACACCATCTCGTCCAGTACAGACTTTCCAGTTCTGCTGTTGCTGTTGGTGTCTCTGGGCTGACCTCTCCATCCTTCCACCGATGATGACATACGGAGGCCCACCTAAGTCCAGCAGGCCCCGTACCCAAAGGCTCAACCCATGAGGAGCGAGGGCTGGTATTGGTGAAACTCCAGCCGGTCTTTGTTAGTCAGCCCACTCTGCCTGCCCATGGTGGGGACCCGTAGGATCCTTCCTACTGGTAGCATCAACCCCACCTCGGCCCAAGGGTCCACCTCCTGTGCAACAGACTAATTGGTAAATTTTACCAATGAAAAAGGGTGAATAGTGTAGTGCCCCAGGGATCTATTCTGGAACCACGCTTTTGAATATATTTATTATTGACCTGAAAATGGAAACAAGTGAGGAGATCAAATTTGATGATGACACAAAATTCTTCAAAGTTGTTAAATCACAAGAGGATTATGAGAAAATGCAACAGGACATTGGAAAACAGAGACTGGGCATGCAAATGGAAAATGAAATTTAATGTGGGCAGATGCAATATGATGCAGTTACGGAAAAGTAACCCACATTAAAGCTACATAATTCAAAGTTCCACATTAAGAGTCAGAGTCACCACTCAAGAAAAGGATCTAGGTGTCCTAGATCCTTTTTCTGCTCAGTGTGCAGCAGCAACAGTCAAAAGAGCAAATAGAATGCTAGGGATTATTAGGAAAGGAATGGAGAATAAAACAGAGAATATCATAATGTCTCTGTATCGCTCCATAGTGCGACCTCATCTTGAGTATTGGGTGCAGTTGTGGTCACCGCATCTCAAAAAAGATAATAGAATTAGAAAAGGTACAGAGAAGGGCAACCAAAATGATAAAGGGGATGAAACAATTCCCCTATGAGGAAAGGATAAAGAGGTTAGGTCTCCAGCTTGGAGAAGAGGCAGTTGAGGGGAGATATGATAGAGGTCTATAAAATAAGAAGTGAAATGGAATGAGTTAATATTAGTCAGTTGTTTACTCTTTTGAAAAGTATAAAGACTAGGGTGCACACAATGAAGTTACTAGGTGATAAAACTAAAACTAATAAGAGAAAATATTTTTTACTCCATGCATAATTCAGCTCTGGAATTCATTGCCAGAGGATGTGGTGAAAGCTATTAATGTAGCTGCATTTAAAAAGGTTTGGACAAGTTCCTGGAAGAAAAGTCCATTAACTATTAAGGTAACGTTGCAGAAATCCACTGCTTTTTCTTGGGATAAGCAGTTTGGAATCTATTTACCTCTTGGGATCCTGCCAGGTACTTGTTAACTGGTTTGGCCACTGTTGGAAACAGGATACTGGGCTAAATAGAGCTTTGTCTGACCCAGTATAGCAAGTCTTATGTTTTTATCCTTCACTCATGTTGCTACACCTCTATAATCCCTTGTCTCAAGTCACTATATTGGTTCCCTATCCTTTTCTGCATACAGTTCCAACTCGTCTTGCTCACTGAAATATCCTTCACTCTGCAGCTCCTTCCTACCTCTCCTTTCCTATCTCTACATACACTCCTCCTCATGAACTCCATTCTTTTTAACCCGGCTTCCAGCTCTCTCATTGTTACTTCAAGCCATTCCATAGGTCTTTTTTCTAACTCTTTATTTATATTTTCAAAAATAATAATACAAGAATACCTTGCATTAGAAAAGGTAATCAGATACAGAAAATATACAAAAAGAACAATGTAAAAACAAAATTTCAATCATTGCCATTTAATGTCCACAATGGAAGGAGATCCAAGAAAGAAGAGATTTACATAATCCCCTGCTTCTTTTCTATGCTCCAAGTTGTATTACTCCCTTGTTTTATTGTAACTGCATACCTTAGCCTTCTCTTGTTTAATGTTTTATTATTATTATTATTATTATTAAGATAAATATTAGTTTTTACCTTTTTTGTTACCTATCCACTTGTTAATTGTAAACCGACATGATGCGATATCTATTGTGAATGCCGGTATAGAAAAACTTAAAATAAATAAATATAAATAAATAAATAACAAAGACATATAAGAAAAAAGAGGACGTAACTCAGTATATTAACCATTTTAGGACAAGATCACACACAATGCCCACTAAAACCCAAGTTCAAGCATTGAGAGAATTAATCACGGGTTTCCTAGAGTCCATAAGACTATGAAGCTAAAAGGGCTTAAAGAAAATAAACTTCTCAGAGGAAAAAGAATTAAGCATTTACAGGGAAAATGAAGTAAAAATCTAGCCCCTAACGAAATATTCTTCTGCTTCATTGGCAAAAATGTCTTCCTACATTCCTGTGTTTCTCTACAGGGGTCAGGAAATATTCAAACCTTACAGCCCACGAACAGAATATTAAAAGACTGAAAAACAAAGTCCTGGCCTTATAAAGAAGACGATACCAGCGAAGTAGCTTGATGGGCTTCATCCACAGAAGTAGATTATAGCAATGCCTAAACATCTCGATCATCAATCAGATGTTGAGATTGATTTTATATAGCATCACCAACTGCAGAATTTCTCTTACGTAAAAGATAGCAAGCTTTATTAATTCTAGGCATAGCCCCTCATGACGTCCCAAGCACATCCCACATATAGGTATTAAACAACTCAACAGGGTTAATCATACCCATGACAGGAAAATTCAGAACCCACAAAATCATAGAAGACTTCATACAAAATCTTCTGCATGGAATGCTTCAAATTATTCATTTGATCTGTATGAGCCACCAACTTATTCTTACTGAGTCTAGGATTGGGCTGAAATATTGTTAATGGTACCAATTAAGGCAATAAGCATGGCCTCTACAGATGACAACTCAGTCCAAATGCTTTCAAGTGTAATGGAAGAGGACTTCGGAGTGCTGGGCCTTACTGCGGGCAGCACAGGGTGAGGGCCTCTGAACTTGAATAAGGACTGCTGAGACCTGCTCTCAATGCTATCAGTGAGGGACGGCTGACCACCAACTTTCTCAAAAGTCTCACCTTCCAAACCCAAGCGCTACCCGCTCCATACTCCAATTGCGGCAGAGCCTTCTGTTGTTCCCTTTAGCATCATTCGGCCTCTATACCTCCATTCTGGCCTAGATCTGCCAAGCCTGAGGCAGCCACAAATGAGGTCGTGGCAAAAGCTCCAGTGGAGGGAGGTATCCTGGTGTAGGGGCTTAATGAAACTTTTGCATCAGACTCTAGCTGCTGGTCTGCTCCCTCAATACCAGTGGCACTGAGAGCAGCCCACAACAAAGCCTGAGAGGCCTAAAAGAGTTCCAGAATTGAGGTCTGCTGCAAGGGAATCTGATGATGAGAATCAGAGGGAAATATCTGCAGCTTACCCTTGTGCTTCACCATAATCAACAAGGTAAGGAAGAAAGCAAAAATGCTGCACTGGAGGAGCTCCTAACGGCACGTCCACTCAGGGCGCCATCTTGGATCCCCCTCCTCATTCCATAGTTTCATGTCTGTCCTTTCCATATTCTCTTGTAAGTGGGTAGCCATTCTGATTCTCTATTGCTCTTCATAGGATCCTCAAATTTCTCCATCCTTTTCTGTTTCAGGTTTAGCTGGAGGTATTTGACTTGTAGTGTAGTCCATAGAGCATTTTGGTAGCACCCTCTCTAAACTCCCCCTAACTTGTTAATGTTCTCCAGAACTGACCACAGTTCTCAAGGTGGGATCTCACTAGAGTCCCTTACAGAAGTAATAGTTCTTTCTTCTTCCTATTAGTAACACCACCCATTCTTTATTTGGGATGCAGCTTGTGCTGGTTAGACAGGGACATGTTTTTCAACTCAAGAAGATTTCACGACTGAGACAGAAGAGCAAAATGCAGGTATTTATATCAGAGGGGCCCCTCTACCTGATTTTTGTGCCCACCTGATGGTTTGGGCTATTCTAGTGGATATCTGAAAAATACAATTAGCCAGAAGGAAACTTTTCCATAGAAGTGAATTCCATTGCGATGTGGTGTGGAGTATCAGTGAGTAGGAATGACTGATGACATTGGGCATGAGTTTCTGTTGTAGACTAGAGAATTAAGCAAATGAGAGAAGGAAGTGATTGAGGAATGCAGCAGTCTGGGGTAATCAGTCGTTCTGTCTGTATAACAGGTAGAACCAGCTGAAGAATGATGCTGAAGAACAAGTTCTTCTCCACAGATCAGGAGTTGTAGTTTTAGGGAAGATTGACAGAAAAATGCATTTCATTGTTCCAACATTTCCCCTCTCTAGAAGAGAGGGAACATCCCAGCGTGCTCATTTCTTACATACCTTTATCCTTTAAAAAGTAAATGAGCAAAAAATGAAAAAGACTCTCTTTTCTTTTCTCCCTAGAAGCCTATGCACAGAGCAGCGTCCCTTCCTGTCAGACATTGTGTGTCAGGTAGCCTTACAGTGACAAGGAAGGGATTCTCTAGTGCCAGAGGGGCACTCAATACAAATGAAATGACTTTGGGCTCGATTCAACCCCCTAGCAGGGTTGTCAACCTTCTCAAAGTGAGCCAGGAAGTTTACCCCTTCACTACCACATATGCTTTTTCAGCTCTCCACCTTCATACCACCAGCACTATGATTATGTATCCCTTCTTCTCTAATCACTAGGTTGGCCCTCCATCTGCTTCCACACACATTTCAAACTTCCATTCACTCTGCAGCTCATCATTGTTTCTCCTCTTATTTCACACAACTCCTTGCAAATTCTACTTATCAAGCAAGTCACTTATATCTGTGCCCTGCTCCTCATCGCCAACTCCCGATCCCATGCTTTCCCACTTTGAGGTGCTATATGTCTAGAATAACCCTCCTGAATTAGTGCATCATAGACCCCATGATCACTGTAACCATTTTTTGGATAATTAACACATGTTCTGGTCTTGTTGACACATGTGTGGCTTGACTAAATTACAAGCTTCATGGAGCAGAGATATTCTCCTATGTGTATCTGTACAGTACAAAATATATCTATTGGTACTATAGAAATAAGTAGTAATAGTGGTATCCATTTTCCTCCATCTCTCCCTCATCATCATCATCTCTTTCCTGCTCCACCATCACTCTATTTCTCTTTCCTCCACTGCTCCCTCCCAGACAGCTTAAGTTCTATCTGACTTTAAGGCATGAAGGAAGAGAACAATAAAAAGTTATAGCACAAGAACTTGGACAGAAATTTATCCAAAATACCATTTAGAGGGCAATTACCCAGTTAACTATTTACCCAAGCAAAATGGCAACTGAAAATAGCCTCACTCAAAAGCTGATTATACCATCTTGCAGATTCTATAGCACACAGATTTTTTGTCAGATTTTAAAAAGGAATTCCTGTGGGGTTGTTTAGGCTCGGGGAGAAAAATACTTGTTCATTTGATTTTCAAATATACGTGCACTATTTCACCCCTACCCTGCCCAACTTTGGCCATCTACACAAATAGCAAGTGCATAATTTGCAAACACTTTTAACTCACACACTGCATTTGCTAATTTTCAAAGAGAAACAATGTGGGTAGTTTTTCCTTGAAAATGTACATGAAGTGCACTGTTAAAAGCACCACAAAAACTTGCAACTCTGCAGGCTATTTCAAAATTTCTCTCTTACTAAATAGACCAAGAGACAGAACTAACATGAGTATAAAATATCAGTTATTATACACACAATGCACACAGGGAGGCTCATTTAAAATGAATAAGGAATTTGAACTGAATCAGGTGGATTTGTTCCAGATTTTGGAAAACAAATACAAATGACCATTGCCCCAAAAATCAATGGAAAATTGTGTTTGCATTTGTTAACACGTTCCGTTAAAGTCTCCTGGTCAGGCAAAACTACAGGGATTTTTCTTCTCAAGGCACCTAGCATACTGCTTAGCAAACAGTGATGCCAAACTTGACCCTAACACCCTGAGTGGAGTCAGGACAGGCAGAGAGCATGAACGAGACAGGAAGCCAGGACCAAGCAAGATGAAGCATTTTTTAACTGCATGGATTGACTGCGCTTCCTTTTTTTTAACTGAAAGTTCGTTCAGGCAGGCAGCACCACCATTTTGAGCTCATTTGTCTCTGGCTGAAAGGACAGAATAGTTGGATTTTGATTTCTTACAGCAGAAGGAAGATTGAGAAAATACCAATGATTAAGAAGACTGGGACTAAGAGAAATAAAAAGTGCAGTCAGCCCTAGCTACACACATTTTTTTTAACTGTGTGTATCTGCTTTGCAGTAATTGTTAACAATGCAAAGTGAGAAGGAAAGCTCAGTAGGAACAGTGCTGCCCTGTTAGCTTTCTGTAGTGGGTGCAAGTCAGTGTACCACTACTACTAACACAGGCACAGACTGAGATGTTTGAACTGCAGAGTACGTACTGACTAGGAAAACAGTAAAGGATCTAGGCTCAAATGTTTGCTTCTCTGAGTCACATGTCTGAGTGGAAAAGTTTGTAAACTCTCTATGTGGTGGTGTGCTGTTTTCCCCATAAACTGAGTTTTCATCTGTGGGATAAAAGTGCAGTAACTACCTCTACTACTAGGTACAGACAGTGTGTGTGAGAGTAGTGAAAAGAGGAGTATACACACAAACACTATAATACTTGAAAAAAGACAAATCCATCTCCGTAGGCAGGGGGCATGCTAATGATTGTGTCAAATATCCTTCATGCAATGAGGAATAGAAGGAAAATAAAGCCTTTGCCACTGTTTTCAACTAAAACTGAAAATCCCAATACATCTGGTGGCCCTAGTCTCCCAGCACTTTCCCACCTAAGAGAGAGATGTTTTTCTCAGAGGGAAATCACAGGCGTAGGCAGCGTCAAGGAAGAAGCTGAGGCCGGAAGAACATGTGCTAATGCTGCTACTGTTAGCTCTAATCCTAAGGGCAAGGGCAGCAGAAAGCAGAGTCAGTGGAGAGTGGCAGTGTCGAATACTAAGAGTGGAGCAGGCAAAAAGCAGCATAGCGCTTCTCCAGGATGGTTCCTGAACAATGTCTGCAACAGGTTCTGCAAGAAAGCACGGATTCTGAAGAATCATGTTAGGTCTTCTCAGAACCAGAGGAGTATCTGTAGAGGAGTTGGGGTGGGGGGGGCGGGGGGAGGTCTGGTTACTAGCAAGCTATTGTTGTATTCACATGCTGGGCCAGTCCCTCCTCCAGTACCTTTCCCCGAAGCTGGAGGGGCTCTGTTGCTGCTGGCGCAGGGCTTCCGGCGTGCAGGACACTGCTGATGCCGCCCCAGCTGATCCCTGCCTTAGGCGCGTGCACCTTCGGCGAAGATTTAAAGGGGCCACAGCAAGAAGACTCTGCCGGCCCTCCTCGCTGACATCAGGGCTTTTGCTCTTTAAAAACCCACAGCTGACGTCCCTCTGGTGACTTGGCAACAAGTCTGCTTATTTGCTCCTTCTGATGCTTTGCTTGTTCCAGCATTCAAGACCCCCAAGTGCCTGTTCCTGTCTTCCTAGCTCCTGTTCCCATCTTCCACATGCCTGTTCCTGCCTTCTGGTCCTGATCCAGCTCCTTCTCCCTCGGATGGATCTCCCTGGCTTTGACTTTGGACTGGACTTCATACCTCTTGCTCCCTGCCTGCCCTGGACTTTAGACCAGACCTCACGCCTCTTGCTCACCACCTGCTTTGGACTTTGGATCATACATCACGCCTCTTGCTCGCCGCCTACCCTGGACCCTACTCGCACCTTCTCTTTGCTGCCTGCCCAGGACTTTGGATTGTCACTCCTCTGAACTTCATCACAGGGGTCCACCTAAGTCCAGCCGGCCCCTGGAACCCAATGGCTCAACCTGAGGGGAATGGGGTTGGTAGTGGTGAAGCCTCAACCAACCGGTCCCTGTCGTCCATCAGCCTCGCCTCCTGATGTTGAGAACCTGTGGTTGGTCTTCCCCCTAGGTGGTGACAATCTCAACTCAGGCCAAGGGTCCACAACCCACGTCGAGGTTACAACAGCTATACTCCATTGAGCAGGTAGAGGAGACAGAAAAAAAGCATCTCTCCAAGAAGAGAAGGTAGTGGAAGGCTTTAGTGATAACCCTGGCCTTTTGCATCTTGGTCCAGCCTCAATCCTACCCCAACAGCACCAATTACCAAGCCAGCAGAGAGGGAGTCCCGTGTGAAATCCAGTGTGTGAGGGCACAGCAGAGCAAAGGAGGGCCCATGTTTTGTAGAGTGCATTCACTATTGTAAGTGCATTAGTACAGAAAAAGTACTAGGTATCTTACCAATAGTGGCATGCTGCATCATATGAAAAGAGAAACCCGATAGCATGGTCTTCAGGGAGGGAAGAGGAAAGCACTACAACAGGACAAGTTAGTCTTCCAAGCTGACTCCCCTGGCCTCTTCCTCCAGGGAGGTGACAGGAAAACAGCCCTTAACACTATGTCTGTGGCAAGCCACTGTGGAGCAAATGGGGTTTGTCACCACTTCACTGTCCCATAGCAGAGGCAGGCAGGATCAAAGGTGGTCCCATGCTGCATCAGAGAAACAATTGCCCTGATCAGCCCTTACAGATAGGAGAGAATGTGGGATTTAAAAAGTTGTTGCAGCTGGTAGCCCCTAATTTCAAAGTACTCCCATGACAACATTTAGCAGGCAAGTTATCTTCGACCTTTACACTCAGCTAAAACGGGCAGGAAGCAGCTCCAGTAGAGGCAGAATAGCATGGTACAGGTGTGCTATGCTACACACCCAGGTGATGAAGGAGAACCATACTGTGCTGAATATCTTAGCAGCAATTAATCAGATGATGAAGGGCTGGCAGCTACAGTGGAGAGATAAGGCTATTGTTACTGGTTATTTAGTGGTGCAAATCTGTAAAAGACAATGAAAGATGGGGACTATGAGGGGATCTGTTGATTTGCACATTTGCTGCACTGGGCAGTCAAGGATGCCCTGGGGAGTGGGACCAAGGAGCAACACGGCAGCTTAATCTGAAAGAACTGACAGAGAAGTGAAGGAAAATGGCAGGACGTTTTCATTGGCGTGTGAAAGATGGGCATCTGCCAAGTGAGTAGGAAGCAGTGGGGATACCTGCACACTGGCTGTTACAGGATGCAGACACCAAGCTAATGCTGCATATGTAAGTGGAGTAACAGTCCTTAATGAGTTGCTTCTGGAAGGTGAGATAAGTGTGTATCGCTCCCTGGATCATCGGCATTGACAACATATACCAAGATAGTATCTGAATTCAAGAAAGCGTGGGATAAATACAGAAGATCTCTGAGGGAGTGATAGGGACTGTAAAGCTGATGGATGGGCAAACTAGATAGGTTGCATGGTCTTTTTCTGCTATCATGTTTCTATGTTTAAGGATGCCATGTAGGATCTCAGTGCCTCAAGAGCCAGCCTGCTGTAGATGATCCCTATAAACAATATCCTCCACAGAGGCCCATCCCAGCCCTTGTGGGGTCAGGTGTAATAAGGTGTTCTCAGCAGAGTGCACTGTTCTACCTGTAGTTGTATGCACATTTTCTCTTGATGCAACAAGAAGTTTTGAACACAACAAAAGTGAATGTAAAAATGCTTATTGGTTAGTGCCCTTAGATGGAAATCAGATGCTAATAATCACATTAGCTGTTCTCTTCTCCCACCCCCAATGCAGAGGTGTATATGATTAACTCATGTTTTGTTCACATAAATTGCTCTCCTTTTTTGAGTTAAAAAAAACAAGCCTGATGCTTCACTTTCAATGCATATCCAGTGTTGCTCTCTGCTTCAATGGCAGGGGGAATGAAGAAAAGATTTTTATATTCTGACAACAACCAACAAGGACTGAATTCCACAGTCTGGGTAAACAAATAAGCATAGGTGTAGCTTGCTTGCTATGGCGGTTACTACCCCAAATCAATTAAGCCTGATACTTCACTTTCAATACATATCCAGAGAAGCTCTCTGCTTCAACAGCAGGGGGAAATGAAGAAAAATGGATTTATATTCAGATAACAAACAACAAGTACTGAATTGCACAGGCTGGGTAAACAAGTAAGAGTGGGAGTAGCTTGCTTATTGCGGCGGTTACTACCCCTAACCAATTAAGCTTGATACTTCACTTAGAAGCAGTTCCAGCATGGCTCTCTACATTAATGGTGGGGGTGGAAGGGAAATAGAACCAAACGGTTACACTAATGTTGGGGGTGGATGGGAAATAGAACCAAAAGGTTACATTAATGGTGGGGGTGGAAGGGAAATAGAACCAAAAGGTTACTAAAGGCCAAGAGTAACAGATAAGTATGAGAGAGAGAGAGAGAGAGAAAAAAAAGTGCGAAGCTTGCTGGGCAGACTGGATGGGCCATTTGGTCTTCTGCCATCATTTCTATGTAAAATGTGTACTCTGTGTTCATGTTTTCAAGCTGAGGATGATCCTGTTCACTTTATACTTTAGTGGTTGAAGCAGTGGTTAAGGTGAAATTGGGGAATCCACTGCTTATGACAGCATGGAATCTGTCAACCTTTTGGGATCATGCCAGGTACTTGTGACTTGGATTGGCTACTATTGGGAACAGGATACTGGGCTTGATGGACCTTTGGTCTGACCAAGTATGGAAAATCTTATATTCTTATATGCTAGAAAGGCAAATACAATTTATGCATTCAGTCCAATTTGGAACACACATTTTTTTGAAAAGCATAGGATAGGTCATGGTATCCAGTTGATAGGGGCCAGATGTCTGTGTTATTGGTTATGGAAGGCTTATATCATTGGCACCCTCTCATATCTCCCAGCACCACCATCACTATTGCTTCTAAAGTAATTTAAGTATAGTCTTGCATAACAATGAATTACATCTCATGATGTCATATTACTGTATCTTACCTTCAAGAAGTTACTATGATTTGACAATAAGTCCTTTCTGTTACTGGCTCCCCTGTTTTGTGCAGCACTGAATGTCCCAGGACACCACCATTGCCCTCGGGAAACAAACTCAACAGAATGCCAGAATGACCAGTTTGGCATTGTAGAGGAAAATTGATGTTGTGACTTGCGACAGACTTCAGAGTTAAAATTACTCTTTAGGCGATCCCTTTTAGGGGGAAAAGCTACTTTATGGCTGCAAATTCCAACAAGGTGATAAGAATGCAAGGAATGGGTCATTGAGCAACACTTTTGAGAAATTGTGAAGGCTTTGCCTAATGCTGTGGGATGCATTTCAAAAAGAAGAATGTGATAAGCTGCCATGCTGGGTCACATCAAGATCCACCGAGCCCAGCATCCTGCCTCCGATAGTGGCCAATCCAGGTCGCAAGTATCTGGCAGATGACATAAAGTAGATCTAATTCCTAGTACTCATTCCCAGGGATAAGGATGGTTATCTTTAATCTACCTGGCTAATAATGTGTTATGGACAATTCCTCCAGGAATTTCTTCTAACCTCTTTTATTTATTTTTATTTTAGTTGACATTTTTTTTATTGTATCCAATAAAGCAAACAGTACATGAGAATGTAAAACAGACAGCATCGCTTCAACCAGACAATACCAACATTAAATACATTCCATTGAAATGCAAAATAGCACAGTATGTATATTCCATTTGCCAACGACAATAGTTACTCCTTCCCTCCCAAAACCCCTTACCAAGAGATCCCACAACGTGCTTCAAATGCCCCTCTTATGATCCTTCTACACTATAATAAATCCCAATATATTTTATGAGCATCAACCAATTTAAGTAAGGGATTAATCTGTTTACTCTACTTAGCTCTAAAATGCAGCACATCAGACATTTCTGTACCAAATCTTCTTGTTACACAATTGTGTAAAATAAAGCAATTGTCCTACCTATATGTTAGAACCCCTACATGACAATAAGTTTAATATCATAATGAGCCTGTAGTTTAATGAAAAGACCTCTCACTTGAAATAACTATTATCAGGGTTAGATCTCCATGAAAAATGAACCTCCCAAACCTGTTCGAATTTATACATTTTGCACTGCTTATCAGCAGTCAATTTGCACATTCTACATACCTTGTCCAACCGAGGTACTACTGGCTCTACCTTGGGAGGGCTCATAAGCTTCCGACATTGTGCTACCTCGCACCTAGCTGCTATGAAGATTTGTTGCACAGTAATTTATAGCTATTTTCAATTAGTGCTGAAGATATAGATGATTTGCTTGTTTTCAGTATCAAACCTCTTTTAAACCGCACTATGCTCGTCGCCTTGATCACATCCTCTGGCAACAGATTCTGCAGCTTGATAGTGCGCTGAGTGAAAAAGTATTTAATACAATCTATTTTGAATCTGTTGGTTAGTTTAATGGAATATCCCTATGTTTTAGAGTAAATAATAACCATCTTTTATTTACCCATTCTACCCTACTCATGGCTTTATAAACTTCTATCGTCCCCTCTCAGCCATCTCTTCTCCAAGCTGAAGAGCTCCAGCCTGCGTAGCCTCTCATCATAGGAGAGATGTTCCATCCCCTTTATTTATTTATTTATTTATTTATTTAATGGTTTTTCTATACCGCCGCTCATCAAAGATATCACGTCGGTGTACAAGGAACAAAATTACGCATTTGCGTGTACATATAACAGGATAATAATAGATGAATTCCAAATTACATTAAACAATATAAAAACAGTAGCAAGAACGAATTATTTAGCTAATAAAAAGATAAAGTAAAACAATATAAAGTAGATAACTATAGCAGCATAACTTAATCTAAAATCAAAAAAGTAATCTAAGGGGGGAGGGGAGATAAATGAAATGGGGAGGGAAAGGAAGGGTCAGAGAAAAAGAGGGTGAAGAAGGAATGGATTATATACAATTATATAGAGGGTAAAATCAAAGGTTATAGGTTATAAACAGATAAACAGGTAAAAGGAATGAGTAGAGAGGGGCAAAGATAAAGTAAGGGTTGAAGGTAAAAGATTAGTAAAAAGACAGAGTGATGTATTAAGGAGAGCGGAGTAATAGAAAGTGGTAAAGAATATTTAAGGGAAGGGTATTATTTATCATTTTTGTCGCCTTCCTCTGCACCTTTCCAGTTCTGCTGGGCCCAATATTCAGACCTAAACATTTAGGTAAGGCAGCCAGTATCTGGCTAATTTAAATGGGATATTCAGCAGCATGGTTTTCCTGCTGAATATCCCTGTAGAAATAGCCACTTAGGCAGGACAAGTCATATCCGTGCTCCATGGCAGGTCTAACTTCTCTGGTTAACTTAACCAGATGTCTGAATATCAGCACTTATCAGCTAAGTTAACTGGATAAGTAGCGCCAACTTGGAATGCCTCTTGTCTGCCCACAAGATATCCAGCTATCTTCTTATCCAGATAAGCAATTATCTGGCTCAGTGGCCACCGCTGAATATAGCTGGATATTCAGCAGCTGCCACTTAGCTGGAAAAGTCCCTAGTTATTGGCTAAGTAGCACTGAATATTGGCCTCCTTATGGCTTTCTTGGGATGGGGTGACCAGAACTGCATACAATACTCATGGTATAGTCATACCATGGCTCGTTACAGAGACCATACGATATTTTCTGTTTTATTCTGTATTTCTTTTCAGATCATTCATAATATTCTATTTTTTTTTTTTTTTTTGACTACCACCAGGCACTGAGCGGAGGATTTCAATGTATTGTCCTTAAGGACAATTTTCCTGAGTAGTGACTTTTAATACAGGTGTCAGCATCTGTGACGATTTTTACCTATGTGCATCACCTTTTCCATGTTAAATTTCATCTGCTGTTCAGAAGCCCGGACTTCTAGTCTCAAATGTTCCTCACAATCTGCTGCTATTTTAGCAACCTTGAATAATTTTGAGTCATCTGAAAATGTGTTCACCTCACTTGTTTCCTTTTCCATATCTTTTATGAATATGATAAACAGAACAGGACCCAGTACTGTTCTCTGTGGTTCTCTACTAATGACCTTTTTCCCTTTGGAAAACTGACCATTTAGTCCTAATCCCTGTTTCTGGCCTTTTAACCAGTTACCAATCCACAATAGGACACCACCTCCTATCCTATTACATTGTAATTTCCTTAGAAGTCATTCATGGGGGATTTTGTCAAAATTTATTCTGAAAATCCAAATACAATATATCATGTTTATTTATACCTTAAAAAAAAACCTAAAACATTGCCAAGACTAGACTTCCCCTTGCTGAAACTATGTTGACTATCCTGCATTAAGCCATGTCTATCTTTATGGACACTGATTTCATTTCTAAGAATGGCTTCTACCCATCAGGCTCCCAGTCCATAGATACTCGCATCACATCTGAAGCCCTTTTTAAAAATTTGCATCACATTGGCCATCTTCCAGGCATCAGGAATCAGGGCTGTTCCTGTTCATTCCCCAGATCAGTCCAGACTCCTGGGTTTTACCTCCCTGCCAGCAGATGGAGACAGAAAAGAAAAGCTTTGCTGCTTAACCACGTGTGCCACCTGCAGTCCCTCTATATTTTTCTGTCTCCAGCAGATGGTAGAGGTGTAGAACCTGCAGTCTGGAGAAAAAAAAAGAATAAAGAGGTCAATAGGAGCTTCTTCATGTGGGGGCCATTCTGCCTGGTTGAGGTGGACGAGCAGGGGGTTATTGACCCTTGGTGTGTCTCGTCCCTGACACTGAGGGTGTTTCGATTAGTCGGGGTCCAGTTCCCGTGATTCCCCAGAGAACCCTCAGAAACAGCAGCTGCTCTACAGTGTTCAAGAAAATAATTTGTTTTTATCTATAAAGTTTAAAAAGAAATACTGACAGATGGTTTGGAGAGGGATTCTTGACTTTAGAGGGCCATTTGAGTGGTTGGTGATCACACCAGACACAGGTGAGAGCTGGCGGTAGCTGGGTGTCCCAGCATTGACAAGATTGCCAGTGAGAGCAACAAGGAAGCAACACATGTGGGAAACACAAGGCACCGGCCAAGAATAGTGGCAAGACCTGCCACTTATTTGGAGATATGTGTTGTGCATGTCTTAACTGCACAGATTTGTGTATGCGCTGCTTCTCTGGGGGAGAGGGCAGCTCAGATGTTGCATGCTCCGTTTCGTTGTTTACAGTTTCTGTGCGTAATAGTGCTCACTTCGATTCAGAAGCAGCTGCAGATTATTTTCCCATGAGTGCTGGAACGGCGGCCAGTTTGGGTGCATTTGCAGCAGTACAGGAGGCTCCGGGGGAGGCAAGAGATACCCCTCCTCCCTTATTGCTGGCTATGCAGAGTCCCGCAGAGAGGCAGGAAGCCTCTGAGGACAAGGAGGCATTCCTTAGCGTTCGGGTAGGTCAATCCTAACGAGAGGGTTATGCACCTTTGCCAGCAGATGAGACAGAGAAAAAGCTGATGTCAAGGCCATATATTCCTGCCCCGACATCAGCCCGCCAGTATTCTCCATCTCTAGCAGTTGGTGGACCATGCACTTCCCTTTGGGGGAGTGCCTGTGAGTAAAAAAAAAAAAAAGGAAAAGAAGGAATAGAAAGGAGATAATGGAAAGACAAGAGTGCCACTTGCCTCCTGAGGTAATACAGTTTGGTCCCTCCCTCAGTAGAGTACTCTGTCTGGTAGCCTTGACTGCTGTTTTTTTGTGTTCTGATAATTTATGTGCACAAAATCAGCACAATAGATGTATGCATAAATCTTATCCGAGTGACTGCCCCTGCCACCTGAGTTAAAGTGTGCCATCAGCCTGTGCTGAGCACACATTTTACCTCAGGTTACTGTGCATATTTTTTTACTCTTGATATGATTAGCATATCATTTGCTTACTGCAACTGGAAACAGCATGCTAAATGTAAGATCAGAAAAAATAAACCTTCAAACAGGAGTACCACAAGAGTCAGCCTTGTCCGCAACACTCTTTAACATATACCTGCTGCTTTTGTCACCTCTTAGCAGGTCTGGGCATCATACATTACATATATGTATACATTACATTCACTCATGGACTACCTACTCTCTGGTATTGATAAAGGCCAAGCATATTTTCTAATCCTCCTTGACTTCTCGGCGGCCTTTGACACTGTCAACCACGCCCTTCTTCTAAAACAGCTGGCAAACATTGGTTTAACAGGTGCCACACTAAACTGGTTCAAAACATTTCTAGAAAACAGAGGATACAGAGTCAAAATTCATAATAAAGAATCCCAATACCACCCTTCTAATAGAGGAGTGCCGCAAGGATCATCACTTTCACCCACCCTTTTCAATGTCTACCTGCTACCACTCTGCCAACTACTAACAAATTAAGCCTGAAACATTTCCTTTTTGCAGACGACGTACAGATCGTAATCCCTATAAAAGAATCAATCTCAAAAACAATGGAATACTGGGACAGTTGCCTATTAGAAATTAAACTTCTCCTCAACAGTCTAAACCTTGTACTCAATGCTTCGAAAACAGAATTCCTGCTCATATCACCGGAAAACAATAACACACTTCCTAAACCACCCACACTCCTTCAAACAACCCACGTAAGAGACTTAGGAGCCATCCTAGACAATCGTCTCAACCTCAAAACATTCATTAACCAAACCACCAAAGATTGCTTCTACAAATTACATATCCTGAAAAGAATAAAACCGCTGTTTCACACTCAGGACTTCAGAACAATCTTGCAAGCAATAATCTTTTCCAAACTAGATTATTGCAACTCATTACTATTAGGCCTCCCAGCTTCTTACACCAAACCTTTACAAATGGTTCAGAACTCTGCAGCCAGAGTCCTTACAAATTCCAGGAAAATTGACCACATTTCACCTATTCTCAAAAACCTCCATTGGCTTCCGATCCACTATAGAATCATGTACAAAACCATTAACATCATATACAAAACTATCAACCAACACACGCAACTTGATCTACAAATACCACTTAAAAAATTCACCTCCGCCAGGCCTATCAGGGAACACTACAAAGAGTCACTCCAAATTCCAAAGGCCAAAACCTACCAACATAAATCCTTGAGTCTCAGAGCCTTCTCATCAGCAGGTCCAGCTCTCTGGAACTCGATCCCACCTGATTTGAGACAAGAGCCATGCTCTTTAACATTTAGGAAAAGACTAAAAACTTGGCTTTTCAAAAAAGCATTTCCAACCCTTGAATAAAACCTCCTCTCACTAGCACTAACTCGTATGCAATAATGGAATGTAAACACGAATCAACCATCCTCAAACCCTCTCTCACTAATTCCTGCTGAATATTTATCATACTATTACCATTCACAACTGTCATATTTATTCATTTGATTACCTATGTACCGTTTCATAGTCTTATTTTTTCACTTGCTATTCTAATGTATCAATAGGCTGAAATGTAAATATTGTGCTGTTCAATTTCTCCCCTTCCATCCCAAGTTTATTTTCCTTGTTTTTTGTAACTTTCCCTCTCCCTTTTTCTGATTCACTGTATTTAAAGTTCAAGGTTCTTATTGAAAATATTGTTTTTTACGTTACGTTATGCTTTACACTCCTTGTTATTTGTAAACCGGGTTGATGTGATGCCTATCATGAAACTCGGTATAACAAAAACAATAAATAAATAAATAAAATAAATATATGCTGATGACATTCAACTAAACCTACCCATCAATGACAATTGAAAAACATTAAACCTAGCTAACATGTACCTAGATATTATCAGTTACTAAACCAAATGGAGCTAGTTATTAACATCGAAAAAACAGAATTCCTACATTTAGAACAAAAGAATATAGAGATCATACAAAACCCAATTACGCTCAAAAACAACCAGAAAATAGAATTAGCAGAAAAAGTATGAAACCTCGGAGAAATAATTGACATGGAACTAAGCATGAAACACATTATCACGTGTGTTTTAGTGGATCCTTGGGTGCTGTGGAGATGACCACGCCCAAGGGGAGGAGGCCCGTGAGGAGCCACAGCACTGGGCTAGACTCTATACACAAAACACCGGGATTAAACTATTTATACAGCTTGAAGATAGCCACCAGGTGGCAGTGGTGAGTTGTAGTCTCAGGGACCTCAGCAGAGGGAGCCCTTCTCTCCTTGGTGATGTCAGGAGGTGCCGCAGCAAGTGTAACCACCCTACATGCGTAAATCCTCGAAAATCTGCCCCTGTGGTTTTAAGAGTGAGTCATTATCATGGAATAGATGACAAACAAGAATTATGTTTCGGAGGGGAAACTATTCCTATTGTACAAGAAGCTAATCATTTAGAAATAATCCTAGATTCTAAATTAACAATGAAACCAGATACAAAAGGTGGCTAAAGCAGTATTTGCAAAGTTACGTTTGATTAGACAGATTAAGCCAATTTTGTCAGAAGCGGATTTAGGACTGTCATTCAGTCTTTGGTAAGCAGTAAAATAGATTATTGCAATGTTGTTCATGTAGAGTTAACACAAAAATGACTAAGGATGTTGCAATTGATAATGAATGGGACAGCTAGGGTTATCACAGGAACCTTGTATCATGAACACCTAACCTAAGCTCTGCAGTATTTACATTAGTTGCCAGTGGCTAAAAGAATGTAGCACTGCATGTAGATGAGCATCCATGATCAAATTTGGTACAGTCATTCAATAATGTTCACTACTTATGTTTGGCAGATCAAAATTTACTAAGGGAACCAAGTTTTAAGGATTATGCTTATCAAGAGATGCAGAATAGGGCCTTTTCAATAAGAGGACAGAAAATGTGGAATAAGATAAATAATGATTTGAGGAAAATGGAAGAACTGAAATTTTTTAGGAAATCTTTAAAATTATATCTTTTTAAACAGATATGTTATGTAATGTTTGTTACCGAGGGTTTTAAAGTTTGTTTTTTATCTGAGAATTTTTATGAATGCTACATAGATCAGTATGTTTAGATATTGCGGGTTATAAATGTAAATAAATAAATCTAGAGCATCTCTCATGTTCCTTTCATACTGAGGGCTCTCTGGAACCCGTACAGCATATCTTTGACCCTGTGAAGATCATGGTTGCCACCACATTTACGGTTCCTCTGGGGAAGCCTATGGCTTCCCAGCGCTTATGACAGAAGGTTCTTCAGTGGGCTCTTGACTCCTGCTTGGTGGGCCACCCAGGTATCAGGTACCCAGGAGGTATGTGAATGGTTAGTGTATGTGTTTGTTTATGCTGGGTTGTCTGAGTGCTGCGTTTGGTGGTTGAGCTCTGTGATTGGTTGGTGGATGTGATGGTTTGTGTGGTAGTTGTGTGTGATTGGTCTATTGATACGGGTGAGTACTTAGTGGATGTGTCGGTTTGCGTGATAGTTACGTCTGGCAGTGTGATGTGTGATTGGTTACTTGAAACGTGTGGGTGAGTAAGGTTTGTGATTGAGTTCGTGATGGGTGTGGTTTGAGGAAATAGGCTGTATGTTAAGAACATAAGAACATAAGAAAATGCCATACTGGGTCAGACCAAGGGTCCATCAAGCCCAGCATCCTGTTTCCAACAGTGGCCAATCCAGGCCATAAGAACCTGGCAAGTACCTAAAAACTAAGTCTATTCCATGTAACCATTGCTAATGGCAGTGGCTATTCTCGAAGTGAACTTAATAGCAGGTAATGGACTTCTCCTCCAAGAACTTATCCAATCCTTTTTTAAACACAGCTATACTAACTGCACTAACCTCATCCTCTGGCAACAAATTCCAGAGTTTAATTGTGCGTTGAGTAAAAAAGAACTTTCTCCGATTAGTTTTAAATGTGCCCCATGCTAACTTCATGGAGTGCCCCCTAGTCTTTAGGTGGGGTCTAGTTTGGAAGAAGGCGATTGACCTGGAGTATCTTTATGACTCCATCTGGTGTGAGATGGGATTGAATAGGTGGAGTTTGGGTGTTTGCTGCCCATGTTGAATTCATTGATGAGGGACAACGCTGTGAGCATGTGGTCATTAGCATTCTGAGTAGATGGAAAATCCGGTTTGGATTAGATAGGTTTGTAACGGTTGGTTTATATTCCAGGTATATGTAAATTGAGAGTATTTCAGCAGGGAGAGTGCCGGTGAATCAGTGGATATTTATTTAATGTATTTATGGCTTTTCTTTACCGACATTCGTCCGCACATCATGCCGGTTTACATCGAACAAGGGGGAACAAGGTAGCGAAATAAGTTACAAAAAACAGGGAGCTTCAAAACTGGGAGATGCGAACGAAGATATACATTTAGGAGAGAATAGAGGCATAAGGAATTTATCAAAAACTAAAACAAAGGAATAAAGGGAGAAACATAACTGTGCAAAAAATAATACAAGTCATGTATCAATATTTTAGTATCGTGTGGTGGATATGTGAGAAGTATCGTGTGGTGGATATATGGTGTGGTAGTGGTGTATGGTGGATATGTGGTGAGAGATGCTTAGTATCCTGTGGTGGATATGTGAGAAGCTGTGCTAATGGCTGGCGCCTTGTTGCCCGATGTTTGTAGTTTATTGTCTTTTAGTACCTATAAGCCATAAGAGGATATTGAGCTATATCCCTCAACAAGAATTGTATGACAGTGAGTCCTTGTTTTTTTGTGTTATATAATGAGTGGAGATTATAATTAAATATGTTTTCTTATAGTGGATATTGGGAAACTTACTGGGATAATGGTGGACATGAGTGATATGACTTTGTGATTAGTAAGTAGGTTACAATAGTGGATCTAAATATGGGTATTTATTGGTGGGGTGATGCAATATATAAAAAAAAAATATATATTTTAGGAGCTCGCAGGAGGAGTAAAGGGTTTGTCCCCGTGAAGAGCTTAAAGGTTTGTACCCATGAAGATCAAGTGTTGGTTAAAGATACCCCTGAGGAAGCCCACACACAGACATGCTTCCTCTATCTCTTTCACATACACACATGCTTCATCAGTCTCTCACACGCTAACACACACTTGCTTCCTCTGTGTATCTCTCTCACATGCAAACACATATGCTTCCTCTGTATCTTTCTCTCTCATACGCTATCACACACACACACATGCTCCCCCTGTCTCTCTCTCACACACACACACTAACACACATACATACACATGCAGACAAACACTGAACCGGAAGCCACAAGCCAGATTCTGTATGTAGTGCAACAATGGAAAACAGAAAATCACAATTCCTCTGTTACCAAGTGTGTGTGTGTATGAGAAAGGAGCATATTGTGTGTGTGCTTGCATGCTCCCAGTCTATGACAATCTTAGTATGACAGATATGGAGAGCAGGAGATTTTAAAAATCCTTATTTCAATTATTGGGTGTTATTTGATGTGTCTGCTGTTTTGAAATATTTTATCGAAGTTTTAAAATTATATATTAGGGGGGTTGCCAAAGGAAGTATCCGCTCCAGGTGCCACTGAACAGAACCCACACAGGAGGGTGCTATACTGGACCTGGATGTTGTAGTGGATGATCATCTGGGAATCAGGGACCACCAGATGGTGGTTTAATATTAGGATGGAAGAGATTAAAATTTATTCTAAGACGAGGTTCCTAAACCTCAGGAAAACTAGCTTTCTCAAAATTGGGGGGAGAGTACCTCAAGGAGTCGTTAGCTGGATGGGAAAATCTAGGGGAAGTAGAAGGGCAGTGGGCAAAACTAAAAGGAGATATAAGGGTAACTAATCTTTTTGTTAGGAATGTAAACAGAAAGGAAGATGAAAAAGAGACCATTGTGGTTTTCTAAAGAAGTAGCTGAAAAGGTAAGGGAGAAAAGGTTCGCATTCATAAGCTACAGGAGATCACAGAAAGAGGGACAACAATATCTGGATGTAGTTAGTGAAAGCAGGAAGTGCAAAAGTGGCACTGAGAGACGACTCAAAGGTGAAGGGGGCAAATATGTAGAGGCTGAGGAGGAAAAAGCAAAACTGCTTAAAAATAATTCTGCTCTTTGTTCACTGTGGAAGGGCCTGGGCAGGACTGAATAAAACAAGCACACATAGGATTGAAAGTGAGGTAAATCTCAATCGAGTTTCAGAACAATGTGTTGGTGAGGAGATAAGGTGATGGGGCTGAATGGGAAACATCTGACAGTACTAAGGGGACTTGTAGATGGCCTGGCAGCTCTGCTGGATGACCTTTTCTGGAATAATCCCAGAGAACTGGGAAAAGGCGGTTGTGTTTCCTATTCATAAAAATGGAAGTAAGGCGGAGGCTGTGAAATGAAGGCCTGTTAGTCTGACCTCTGTGGTGAGCAAACCAATTGAATCATTGCTAAAACAGAGGAGAGTGCAATTTTTGTAATCCAAAGGACTACAAGATCCGAGGCAGTAGGGTTTTACAAGAGGTAAATCTTTTCAGAAGAATCTGATCAATTTCTTTGATTGGGTGACCAAAGAGTTGGATCAAGAGAGAGTGCTAGACATAGTATTCTTGGATTTCAGCAAGGCCTTTGACAGTTCCACACAGATGACTTATAAATAAATTGTGCGCCCTTGGTATGGATCCTAGAGTGACTGACTGGGTTAGAAACTGGCTGAGTGGGAGGCAATAAAGAGTTGTCTCTGAGAAGGGGGTTGTTACTAGTGGTGTGCCTCAGGAATCAGTTCTTCGACTAGTTCAGGGTTGTGGGGAAAGGTTTGTCTTTTTGATGATGATACCAAAATCTGTAACAGGGTGGACAGCTAGGAAGGAGTAGAAAACATGAAGTGGGATCTAGCGAATCTTGAGGAATGGTCTGAGGTCTGGCAGCTAAGATTTAATGCTAAAAAAAAATGCAAATCAATGCATTTAGGATGCAAAAAAGCCAAGGAAAAAGTATAATATTGGAGATTAAATCCCTTTAAGCACAAAGGAAGAGCAGGATCTGGGAATAATTGTATCTGATCTTAGTGGCCAAACAAGTGGATAAAGCAACGGTAAAAGCCAGAAAGATGCTTGGCTGCATAGGGAGAGGAATGGTCAGCAGAATAGGGAGGTGATATTGCCCCTGTACAGGTCCCTGGTGAGACCTCACTTGGAATACTGAGTACAATTCTGGAGACCGCACCTTCAAAAGGATATAAACAGGATAGAATCGGTCCAGAAGTGACTACTAAAATGGTAAGTGGCCTTCATTCTAAAGCACATGGGGATAGACTTAAAGATCTAAACATGTACACCCTAGTAGAGAAAAGGGGAGATATAATAGAGACATTCAAATATCTCAAAGGTTTCCATGCACAGGAGATGAACCTTTTTCAATGGAATGGAGGCTCTAGAATGAGGTGTCATGTGAAAGGGGTAGAATTAGGAATAATCTTGGAAAATATTTCTTTACAGAGTGGATGGTAGATGCATGGAATAGCCTCCCAGTAGAGATGGTATCTGAATTAAAAAAAGAAAAAGCATGAGATAAATACAGGGGATCTGTAAGGAAGTGATGAGAATTATAATGCTAAATTAATTGAATGGATGGACAGACTAGATGGGCCCTGCAGTCTTTTTCTGCCATCATGTTTCTATGTTTTTGTGAACCTTGCAATTAATCAGCTGACACTACTTGTGGCCTCAGATGAAGACCAACGTAAAGCGTTATGTGGAGTCTTGTCACTCGTGTGCCATGAATGGAAGTGTGCGAGCATGACTTTGGTGGTTGTTACAGCTGCTGCTAGCCCCCAAGGAACCCTGGACCCATTTTCTCACTGACTTCATCACTGATCTTCCCCTTTTTGGTGGCAATACCACCATATCAGTAGTAATGGATAGATTTACCAATATCCTTATGGACTCTGTTGAAACCTGTGATTCTTTCTTGGTGCGGCAGATCATCCCTCCAGACCACAGAGGTTGCTACAGAATTTGAGGTCCAAGAGATTTTGGTTTACCACAGGGTCTGAAACCAGTTACAGTATCTTCTCTTAGAAAAACTGAGACAAAGCCAACATGGATTTAGCCAAGGGAAGTCATGCCTCACAAATTTGCTACATTTTTTGAGGGCATAAATAAATGTGGATAAAGGTGAGCCAGTTGATATCTTGATTTCCAAAAAGAATTTGACAAAGTCCCTCATGAGAGACTTCTTAAAAAATTAAAAAGTCATGAGATAGGGAGCAGTGTCCTATTGTGGATTGGCAACTGGCTTAAAGATAGAAAACAGCAATCAGGGCTAAATGATATATTTTCCCATTGGAGAAAGATGAATAGTGGAGTGCCCCAGGGATCTGTTCGGGGACCATTGCTTTTTAATATATTTATAAATGACCTGGAAATGGGAACATCAAGTGAAGTGATCAAATTTGCCGATGACACAAAATTATTCAAAGTTGTTAAATCACAAGAGGATTGTGAGAAACTGCAAGAGGATATTGCAAAACTGGGAGACTGGGCATGCGATTGGCAAATTAAATTTAATGTGGACAAGTGCAAAGTGATGCACTTAGGGAAGAGTAACCCAAACTATAGCTACACAATGCGAGGTTCCACATTAGGAGTCACCACTTACGAAAAAGATCTAGGTTTTGCGTTTCCCCTTGATTATGCTATCCCATACTGGAGTCTCCTCAGGCTGGGACTCTCCCAACCGTAAACAGGAAATAACCTGTTCTATAAAAATCTCATCTTTATGAAAAAAGCAGATGACAGCATCATCCTCTGGCTCTGAGGGGAAGTTGCTCGAATGGAGTCCACCACTGCCTTTTTGGCCGATGTACTCTGTGATTTCCTATGGAACTCCACCTGATCCATAGCTCTTTCGGTTGCAGTGCAACAGCTTCTGTGTTTGTGCAATTGGGTGGCAGGCTCTTAGTCCAAGACTCACTTGGGGAAGTTGCCTTTCAAGGGTAGGCTGTTGTTCAGTGAAGATCTAGACCAGCTGGTAAAGAACCTTGGGGACCCTAAGCCCCAGTGCCTCCCAGAGGATAAGGGCCGCTTGTTCTACAGAGCCAGACAAGGCCAGGGACAGTTTCGTGCCTATAGATGTTACCAACCAGGCAGGCAGTTCTTGGAGCTTCCTCCTCAACCTTTTTGGTTCCTAGAGGACAATGGCAATCCTTTTGTGGAACAAGAAGAGCAAGGGGCGATTCTGGCCCATCCACAGGAGCAGGTAGGTCTTGCTCCTGAGGTTCCATGGCTTCACTCGCTCTTGACTCCTGTGAGGAGGGTCACCTGCAGGACTTCTATAGGGAGTGGACTCACATAACGTCCGATCAGTGGGTATTGGAGATCACTCAGCTCAATACACATTGGACCGGTGTCAACCCATCCATGTCATCTTCATAATATCGCCCTGTGCTGCTCCGGCCAAGCAGCAGGAGGTTTGCGAGACTTTGTTGAAATTGAAGCTGCTACGGGTAGTGGTGCTGGTTTCTCCTCCTAAGCAGGGCCAGGATTGTTATTCCATCTAGTTTGTAGTACCAAAGAAGGATGGCTATTTTGGCTGATTTTGGATCTCAAGGGAGTGAACCGCAGTGTGTCCTGTACTTCTGCATGGAAACTCTTTGCTCTGTCCTCCCCACGGTGAGCCAGGGGGAGTTTTTGTGCTTTCTTGATCTGTCTGTGCTTTTTCATCCTTTGAGAGCATTTCCAGTTCTGGGTATTGCTCTTTGGGCTTGCAACTTCACCACAAATTTTTACCAAGGTCATGGTCATGCTAGTAGTGGCCTTATGTTACAAAGACATTATTGTCTTGATGATTGGTTAATCCAAGCACCATCTCATCTGGAAGCGGAGTGCATGACCTGCCAGGTAGTTCAGCTCTTAGAAGGTTTCAGTTGGGTGGTAAACCTTTCAAAAAGTATACTACAGCCCATGCAGATCCTGGAGTACTTGGGAGCACTGTTCGATATTCAGCTTGGTCAGGTCTCTGTCACAACCAAGAGGGTGTAAAAGATACTCCATCAGGTCCAGGTCTTTCTGGATCTGCTGGTTCCCACTGCCTTGGACTATTTAATTTTTTATTTTAAAGCTTTTCTATACCGTTGTTCGGTGGGGACCTTCACAACGGTTTACAATAAGGCACATAAAAGTAATGATACTAAAATTTGTCAGTTTACACAGGTGTCATAAGGTTCAGTAACATAGTTTATCAATGTTAATTGTTAAATGTGATGAATCATGTCCAGGTCTCTCTCAGCTTTGAGTACAAAACTATCTTTATAATTGTAACTTATCCTTTAGTGATGCGCTATCTATTAAAAGCTACACACTTAGTTATTACTGCAGTGTGTGTGGGTGTTTTACAAGTACTTGAGCTTATAGTGGTGACCCTGGACGTGGTTCTAGGGGTCAGGGCTCACATGCACACGCTGCAGACTTCTTTTCTAATGCAGTGGTGCCAACAGTCTGAGGACTATGGGGTATGACTTCCTCTGAATCAGAAGGTGCACCAAGCCCTGTATGGCTGGCTGGTCCTCTCCCATTTTTTGCAGGGGGTCAGCCTCATCAAGCCATCCTGGATCTTGGTAACAATGGATGTGAGTCTCTCGAGTTGGGGGGCTTATTGCTAGGATGAGGTGGCTCAGGGGCGCTGGAGGAGGCCCTGTGGTCCATCAACCAGCTGAAGACCAGAGACATTCACTTAGCTCTCCTTCACTTTCTGTCACTACTGAGGGGGAGGGCTGTTTGAGTCACCTCGGGCAGCACTACTGCTGTGGCATATGTCAATCATTGATGGGGAATGAGGAGCCAGGGAGTGTCTGAGGTGACATGTCTCTCTGCCCAGGGAAAGAGAAGCAATCTACATTTTCTATTTGCAGCCCACAAACCATACAGGAGAACATGCAGGCTAATTTTCTCAGCCACAATCTGTTAGATCCTGGAGAGGGGGAGTTGAGGCAGGGAGCCTTTCACAGGGTATGCTGCCGTTTGGGTAGTCCATAAGGGGATCTGATGGCGATGCATCAGAGCAAGAAGGTGGAACACTACTTCAGTTGGCGAAGGAGCTAGGGTTGATGGACATTGACGCCCTAGTACAGCCCTGACCAGCCAGGGAGTGCTTATATACCTTCCCCCCTGGAGGCTCATAGACAGACTTGTGCAAAGGATAGAATTGGAATGCTTCCGGGTTATTCTGGTGTCACCAGATTGGCTGCACAGACCTTGGTATGCAGATCTCATGCAGATCTTTCTCCTGGGATTGTGGGGCCTGTTGATCCAAGGGCCAGTGGTCATAGAGGATCCAGCTCCATTTTGTCTTATGGCTTGGCTCTTGAGCGAAGACTGAGAAGGGGTATTCTTCCTCTGTGATTGCTATCATGTTAAAGTCAAGGATGTGGTCTACTTCCCTGGCTTATGTTTGGGTCTGGCAACTATTCTGAACATTTTTGCGAGACTGCATTGAGATCCCCCTGGGGGGCAGGTATCCCTTGCATTTTGGCCTTCCTTCAGGCAGGTCTGGATAAAGGTCTGGCCTTCAGCTCTTTGAAGGTACAGATGGCAGCTATTTTTGCTACCCAGGTCAATTTGGGGGGTGTTGCCATTTCTGCACATCCATGATCTTTTCTGCACATTGTTCATTTCTGCACATCCACATCCTTGTTATAATGTAACTTTTATGCTCCTTCTAAACGTCTCTTGTTGAATTGCTGGTTATAATTCTGCTTAGTTCGATGTAAACCGAGTTGATTTGATCTGTATCAAGAAAGTCGGTATATAAAAGCCTTAAATAAATAAATTAAATAAATCCAGATGTTTTCCATTTTCTGAAGGATGTCAAGTGGTTGTGACCCCTTTTTCAGCCCATCGTCCCTTCATGGGACCTTAACTTGGTCCTATGGGGGATGACTATGACTCATTTTGAACCTTTGTGACAAATATCCTTGAAGGATCTGTCCCTGATAGCATTTTTTATTGCTATTTGCTCCGCTCAACGAGTCTCGGAACTCCAGGCTTTGTCTTGCCAAAATACCTTTCTGGTAATTTTGGTGGATTCAGTGAGTTTTTAACCAGTGCCATCATTTCTTCTGAAGGTGAACTCCATGTTCCATATTAAACAGACTATTTCTTTACTGGCCTTTGCCCATGAGGAGTGTGGTTCTGAATTTCAAATGCTTGGATGTGTGGAGGATTATCTTTCACTAATTGGAATTTACCAATGATTTCCATAGGTCGAACAGGCTGTTTGTTCCCTTTGGGAGTTCGTGTAAGGTGAAGTAGCCTAAAAGGTAGCTCTGGCTCTCTGGATTAAGGAGGCTATTGAATCAGCTTATGTTCTCAGGGGCAAGAAGCCTCCAGAATTGCTGTGGGCACATTTGACCAGGACGCATATGGACAAGCAGGTGCTTGCTGCAGCCAATATTTGCAGGGTAGTCACTTGGGCCATGCTGCATAAATTTGTTGTTGAGAAGGATGTGGACCCTTGGGCTGAGGTGGGATTAACGCTACCCATAGGAAGGGTCCTATGGGTCCCCACCATCGGCAGATGGAGTGGGCTGATGGACGGAGGCCAGCTGGAACTTCACCAATACCAGCCATTGTTCCTTGCAGGTTGAGCCTTTGGATACCGGGGCTGGCTGGGCTTAGGTGGGTCTCCGTATATCGTCGTCGATGGAAGGATAGAGAGGTCAGCCCAAAGGCAGCAACACAAAGCTGGGAAGTCTGTACTGGATGAGGCGGAGTCCCGGAGACCCAGGCGCCAATAGAATCAAAGTCAGACAGGGGGCCTCTGAGCAAGAACAGGCCAAAGCCTGAATAGGCCAAGACCAGGATGGAGATAGTAGAGGAGTCGTAGAGCAAGCTGGAGTCAGGGCTGGTGGCAATCAAGAAGCGGTGGCAAGGCTGAGGTCTGAGCTAGGAGAAGATCAGCGGCATAGTCAGGCAAGCAGAGCTCCGGACTAGGAGATGATCAGTAGCATAGTCAGGCAAAGCAGAGGTCTGGACTAGGAGAAGATCAATGGCGTAGTCAGACGAAGCAGAGGTTGTTTCCAGGCAGTCAATCCAAGGAAGGACAAGGAATCAGGAATGCAGGAATGAAGGAGAACAGGAACTTGCAGGTATCAAGAACCAGGAACGCAGGAGAATCACCAGGAGGGCAACGAAGTATATGACCAGCGTGGAGACCTGTTGCAAAGGAGACTATCAGGAGCTGAGCCCGGCCTTATATACCGGAGCTTCAGTGATGTCATCATCAGGGGCCGCGGGCAAGTTCCCGCTGCGATCCCCTTATAAAGGTAGCAGTGATGTGAACGTGCCTAGGGAGGGGCGCGGCGCTGGATGGCGGTGTATCTCCGCGGGCCACGCGGGGAGGCCCATCGCGGAACACAGAGGCTTATTGCAGTAGCCGAAGCACCGGGGATGGCCCAAGGATGGAGCCGGCGGCCCACTGCCACCAGAGACGTGGAACTAGACGCTGGATTTGGCACTGGAAGGTGAGAGTGCTGGGCCATGGGCCTGCCGTGGCCGGCACATGCAACATTTGTGAAACATTATTGCCTGGATGTAATGGCGTGAGAGGACTCAGAGTACAGGGCGGGTGTCCTACGGGTGGCCCTTGCTTCCTTCCACCCAGGTAGATGAGGCTTTCGCATTTCCCCACTTGTCATGACCTGACCTGGTGTAGCAGAACTAAATGGAATGAGAAATGTGCTTACTTGTTAATTTCCTTACCATTAGTTCTGCTACATCAGTCCAGGACCCACCCAAGAAGCAAGGCTGTCTCAGTTTTTTGTTTCTGCAGATTGATTAGCCAGTTGTGTTGTGGAGATTTTCCTGGCTGTCTCCTTGGGTTTTTGTGTATGATGTTTCATTTACCTCTGCTTCGTCTGACTATGCCACAGATCTTCTCCTGGACCCGACCTTCTTTTACATGGGGTCTGATCTGAAGCTTTGACAGAAGGATACTGGATTCTAGCTGCTGAGCACCACCCCTAAGTAGTGGTGTGATGTCACAGAGGAAAAAATGTGTTGTTTGCCTCCACCTGGACTGGTGTAGCAGAACTAATGGAAAGGAAATTAACAGGTAAGGACATTTCTCCATATGCCACCTATATCTGTTGCGATCCTGGTCGCAGGTCCCGTGACCAGACTCTTACCTTTGCCGAAGACCGCTCCGATTTGCTGTGGCAGCTCCCGATACTTTCAGGCCTGGTTGGGCCTTCTCCATGGCGGCATCTCCACGAGGGAGACGCCGCCAAGCTTCTCACATAGCTCCGCCCCCTTAGGCACGCACGCGCGCAAGGGGGAGGAATTTAAAGCAACAGTGGCGGGATGACGTCAGACGCCAGCAGGATATTTAAAGCCCAGCTCCTGCCCTGAGACTTTGCTTTGCAACGAGGTTGACTCCTGTGAGTTGTCTAGTTGCGTTCCAGCGTGTGTTCCTGTTCCTGCTTGTGTTCCTGGTCCAGTCTTGTCCTGTTCCCTTGGCCTGACTTCTGGTTCCTGACTCTGGTATGTCCTTTGGAAATCCTGATTGCTGCCAGCCCTGACCTTCGGATCGTCCACTCTTCCTGCTTGCTATTGCTTCCAGGAGACTGCGCCTAAGTCCAAGCGGCTCGGATCCTCAGGGGCTCCTCCCGGGGGACCTCGGGTCTCCGGTGGTGAAGCTCCAGATTGGTCTCCTGGCTCCGTTCCGCCTCCCGGCCATTCCATCTCTGCGGAATCTTCTTCACCGTTCTTTCCTCATCTGCAAGGCTGACCCAAGGATCCACCAATCATAACACTATCACAGTTCTAGGTGGCTTACAGTAAAATACATATATAGTACATAGAAAATAAAATGATATAAATACAGAAAAATAGAGACATGAATTGTTAAAACACCAAAGATAGACAAAAATCAAACAGTGTGAACAGTTGATTAAATCTGGACATGGATCATTAAAGAAAAGCAAATAGCTGGGTCAGACTATGTCTAGAAAAGCTAGCTGAAATAAATGAATTTTAAATAACGTTTTGAATATTTTAATACAAGTGGTTAGTGGATTGATTTGGGTAATGAGTTCCTGCCACAGACAAGGATCTTTTCCAGGTCTTGTAAAGGCATGCATGATGGACAGACAGAATCTCCAAGAGAGTGAGACCTCGTGGTGAGGCTCTCGATGAATGAGTAGGATTATAGATCTTAACCATAGAGGTTGACCAGGGAAATGCGTCAGAACTCAAGAGCTTATGCAGAAGTAGAACTGCTTTGAACTGGATATAGCAGAACACAGGAAGCCAGTGTAGATCTTTCAACACCGGAGTAATGTGATCTCTTCTGTCTAAGACAGTAATCAGGAGAGCTGTGGAATTTTGTAGCAAGTGGATAGAACAGAACACATAACCGGCAGACAACAAACCGAGAATTACAATAATAGTTGTTTGGAAGAACCAGAGCTTGCACCATAGACCTATTATGTTTGATTTATGTTCCACCTGTCAGCCACTTCAAAATAGATTACATTCAGGAACTGTAGATAATTCATAGGGGCCTAAAAGCACTTTTAGAGGACAAATTAGACGTAATTTACAATACCCATATTTTATGACTGCCTTCACAGGCGTAAACACAGTTAACTTGCTGTCAATTAAGATACCAAGACTTTGGGCAGATGAAACTACAGGAATCTAAATGTTTTTGAAAATAAAGCATAATGCCAGTTCAGATCTTTGTAAAATAATAACTTCAATTTTTTTAAAGATTTAGTGATAAACTTGTTGTGATCAAGTCTTTACTTCATGGCTGAGATAGTCACCAAGCCAAAAGTGGAAATTCATGAAGCAAAATCAAGATTGAAATTTGAACATTGTCTGCATATATGTTATCTCGCACGGAGCTCAGCTAACAATTTACATATTTATTTATTTATTGGCATTTGATATTCTGCTTTTTACCATGCATGGCCTCAAAGCGGATTACAATAAATTTAAAGAAGGTTGCAGAAGTGTTAAATCAACAATTTTGGTTGAGGATCTATATATTTATTTATCAGCTTTTATATACCATCATTCAGCTTCATTATAAAGCCATCATAACGGTTTACAAACATTATTTATTATTATTATTATTAATTATTATTATTTTAAAGGTTTTATATACCGGTATTAGTGGGGAACGTCATACCGGTTTACATTTGAACATTTAAGCTTGGAAAATACATATTAACAGGGAGATGGAACTGGGAGGGGGATAACAAAGAGCAGTATGGAAATATAGAACCAACAAGAAAAAGGAAGAAACCTTAACATAAGGCACGTATAATCACATAGTGAGGGGCTTATGGTTGGCAGAGGGAAAGTCTATTCTAGGTATACACCTTTAGATCTATTCTGGATAAGCTCGTTTAAATAACCAAGGTTTTAGATTCTTTTTAAATGCAATCATACATGGTTCAAGATGCAGGTTAGGGGGCAGGGAGTTCCAGAGGGCGGGGCCAGCTATGGAAAAGGCACAGTCGCGTGTGGGAGGATAGATGGGCTACTTTCAGTGAGGGTACAAGAAGGGTGCCTTTGTTAGCAGTTCTGGTGGGTCGGGAGGACAGTGTGGAGGTGAGTGGAAAGTCTAGCCATTTGGAGTTGTGGGCATGGAAAGATCTGTGTATTATAGTCAATGTTTTGTAGTGAATGCGGGAGGGGATAGGAAGCCAATGTAGGTCTCTATGGATGGGGGCAATATGTTCGTGTTTACGGGTGTTTGTGATAAGTCTTGCTGTGGCATTTTGTAGCATTTGTAGAGGTTTTATTGTGGAGTAGGGGAGCCCTAGGAAGAGAGCATTACAGTAGTCCAGTTTGCTAGGTATGGTGGCTTGGATCACTGTACGAAAATCTTGGTTGTATAGAAGTGGTCTGAGCTTTTTAAGTACGTTGAGTTTGAAAAAACCTGATTTAAGGATGGAATTAACATAGTTTTTCATGTTTAGTTGATGGTCAAGAAGAACTCCTATGTCTTTTACAAATGGTTGTACTGTAGGGGGGTTGGGCTTAGGATCAATAGTTAGGGGGGTGGGGGGGGGGGGCGTGAGAGGAGATAACCAGGAGTTCGGTTTTATTTGTATTGAGAGCAAGGTGGAGGTTGGTGAGAAGGGAGTTGATGGCCGCGAGGCAGCTTTCCTAGTGCTTTAGGGCGTCAGAGATGGAGTTGTAGATGGGGATGATGATCTGGACATCATCAGCGTAGAGGTAGAATTTAGTTTAAGATCAGAGAGGAGTTGGCAGAGAGTGGTGAGGTAGACATTAAAGAGGGTGGATGAAAGTGATGAACCTTGTGGGACTCCTTGATGTAAAGGGTGGGGGGTGGATGTGGTGTTTCCAATTTTAACAGAGAACTTTCTGTTTGATAGGAAGGATTTGAACCAGGCTAGTGCTAGGCCTGTGATGCCAATGTTTTCCAAATGGGCCAGAAGGTGGTGGTGGCTGATGATGTCGAAGGCTGCCGAGATATCGAGGAGGGCGAGGAGGTAGTTGTGGCCTTGGTCCAGGCCTCGGAGGAGGTAGTCAGATAGGGAGAGAAGTAGCGATTCAGTGTTAAAGTGCTTTCTGAAGCCGAATTGTGAGACATGGAGGATCGCATGACTTTCGAGGAAGTCCATGAGTTGTGAATTAACAACTCTTTCCATTAGCTTGGCTATGAATGGGAGGTTGGAGATTGGGCGAAAGTTGGCTGGGTCTTTTGGGTCCAATGAGGATTTCTTTAGAAGAGGTTTGACTGCCACATGCTTGAGTGGGTCTGGGACAGAACCATGGGCGAGAGAGCAAACATGAGAAGATTTCAAACATATTAATATGACTGTTAACAACGAGAGACATCCGTTACAAAGAAACTAAAACTAGCACTACGGATTGCACGAAGGGGTGCACAAAGGGGAATACCCCTTTGTTGCGCCCCCTTTGGCGAGCGATACATGGCACGCGATGCCTGGTGGTAAGGCGCCGTTTAACGGTCGGCGCTGCCTTTGACGTCGAGGGGGGAGGGTGTCTCCCAATCGGGGCTCTCTCTCTCATCGCTCTTCCTTCTCATTTCCTGATGGTTTTTTCTTTTCTCATGGTGGTGGAGATGTGGTGCACGGTGCCTAGAGATGGTGGGTGGCCTCCCTGTTCACGGGCACTCGGTGGTAAGGTGCTGTTTAACGGTCGGTGTTGCCTTCTCATTTCATATTTATAATTTATAAAATTATATTTATAATTAGATTAGTTTGCTGTTGCTGTAAAAATAAGTATACTTCTGTAATAACTAGGTTGTTGGACAGGAAGTCTCTGCTGGAAATGCTTGGCTAAAAAAACATACTTTAACATTTTTTCCTGAGGTAGCTGGGCTCCAAACATAGGGATATAGGAAGCATATTTCAGATCACTGATGTGTAACAGCTAAAGGCCCAAAATCTGGTACAGAACAGAGGCCAGAGTCATGTAGATGTCAAACAAAGTGGCTGATAAAGCCAAGCCCCGGGTGACACTGGCTATTATGGTTTACCAATAGGAACATGTACCACCAACAGTTATTCTATGGGATTTCTGATAAAGGTTTGACTTAAACCAGTCAAAAACTACACTGCACATACCAGTCTCACACAATCTATATAACAAAATATCGAAAGCCAATGCAATATCTAACAAAAACCAGAACAAATCCTTGACTGCCATCAAGGCCTCGCCTAAAAACATTGAGGCTAGAAAGTAAAAGGATTTCTGTGTTCAGGCACTTATGAAATCCAAATTGAAATTGATCTTAAATTTGATGCTGTTGTAGGAACTGGTCAAGCTGTTTCAGTACAGCAGTCTCAGTGACCTAAGGATTTATTCAATCATTGTCAGACACGAGGTTCCCTAAGGAGACATATACCCCACTATCTGTTTCTTATATAAACTCGTAATTCTGCCCAATCATGGTTTCACTGTTCTAACTCAAAGCCTTTAATCTGTTTTTTGGTGTGTGTCTTTTCAGCCCATCTTCAATAACATAGAAACATAGAAATGACGGCAGAAGAAGACCAATCGGTCCATCCAGTCTGCCCAGCAAGCTTCACACTTCTTTTTTCTCATACTTATCTGTTTCTCTTGGCTCTTAGTAACCTTAGGTTCTAATTCCCTTTCACCCCCACTATTAATGTAGAGAGCAGTGATGGAGCTGCTTCCAAGTGAAATATTAAGTTTGATTAGTTGGGTAAGCGGCAGCATAGCTCTCTGCCGTTGAAGCAGAGAGCAATGCTGGATATGCGTGAAGTATTAGTTTTTCTTCTCCCCTGCCGTTGAAGCAGGGAGCTATGCTGGATATGCATTGAAAGTGAAGTATGCCTTGAAAGTCACATTAACTATCATCAAATATTGAAAAGCCTAATAATTGGTAATTGAATAAGCCTAATAATTGGTAATACCTATAGCCCATGAACCCATCCCTGTTTTTTTTTTTTGTTTGTTTGTTTTTCTTTTTTTAATTGGGAGATGGCAGCCCTCCATCCTTCCGCTCCGTGAAGGTGGAACACTAACCACTGGCCACTGGCATCCCGCTCCGTGAATGCCTCTGTGGCTACTGCCGCTCCGTGCAGTGTTTGATTGTAAGATGCAAGGAATACTGTCCTTTGTGGGCCTGATGTAAATCTGCTGTTAGTTAGACTGCGGAGTTGGCAATCTGTTATTATTGGCTCCTAAAGAAGGAGGAGTCAGCAGTCTTGTAGTGTCTCAGATATCGTCTTGCTAAGGAGTAGCAATCTGTAATGAATCTGATATAGTGTGGGTGGATCCCTGGACCGGTGCCAGATGACCATGCCCCCGGGAGGACAAGAAAATGGAGCCACCCCTGAGAAGTCTGTTTCTTTGGCAACGGCGGTTCAGATCTCCATCTTTTCAGCCTTGGTGTTCCAGGCCCTCCTCCGATGGATCCAACAGCTTCTGGAGATCAAGGAGGTGGCCAGAATGAAGCCCACCACAGTCGTCTTGGCTGACACTCTCTATGATTTATTGTGGAGCTCTGCCCATTTGGTGGTGCTTTTGGTTGCGGTGAGGCACCTCTTGTGGACATGCAACTAGGCGGTGGATTTCTGGTCCAAAACCTTCTTAGGAAAATTACCCTTTAAGGGCTGGCTGCTGTTCGGAGAGGACCTGGAGCAGTTGGTAAAGAATCCAAAGCCCCAGTGCTTGCTAGAGGATAAGGGCCACTCATAGAGCATGTGTTGGGGACAATTCCATGCCTCCAGATGCTTCCGGCCAAGTAGGCAATTTTTCAGAAGTACATCTTTGACTTTTTCAGTTCCCTGGGGCCGAGGTCAATCCTTTGGTGGAGCCAAGAGGCAGATTGTGGATGCTGGCCCTTCTTTGGAGCCAAAAGGGCTTCCTTATGAAGAACAGTGGGTTCACTAGCTGTTAACTCCTGTAGGGGACCATCTGCAGCAGTTCTACAGGGAGTGGATCCAAATAACAACTGACCAGAGGGTGTTGGACATCATGTACTGTGGTTATTCTTTAGATCTGTATTGGCCCATTCCATATGCCTTTATGATGTTGCCCAGCACCAACTCAGTCAAGCAGTAGGCAGTTCAAGAGACCTTTTTCAAATGGAGGTTCCTGTGGGCAGTGGTACTGGTACCATCTTCAGAGCATGACCAGGGCTGGTATTCCATTTACTTTGCAGTACCCAAGAAGGACAGATCTTTTCAACCTATACTTGACCTCAAGGGTAGCTTGCAAGTCCCAAGTCTCCATATGGAGACGGTGCACTCTGACCTTGCTGCAGTTCACCAGGAGGATTTCCTGTGTTCCTTGGATCTGCCTGAGGCCTATTTACATATTTCCATCTAAGATCAGGCTCATAAGTATCTGTGGTTTTTCATTCTGCAGAAACATTTTCAGTTCTGGGAGCTGTCTTTTGGGCTAGCGTTTGCGGCAAGGATGTTTACCAAGGTTTTAGTTGTGGTAGCAGCATCCCTCCAGCCCAATAGAATCACGGTGCAACCATTCCTCATTGATTGATTGGTTAATCTGTGTGCCATTACACCAGGAGGCAGACCGCAAGACTTGTTGGATGGTCAGTTCTTAGAAGGCTTTGGGCTGAGTGGTCAATTTTGCCAAAAGCAACCTTCAGCCCATGCAGTCTCTAGAGTACTTGGGTTCACACCTCAATACTCAAGCAGGACAACTGTTCCTTATGGACAAGATGGTGCACAAGATACTGCATCAGGTCCCGATATTCCTGCATCTCCCAGTTCCCTTCACCTGAGATTATCTACAGGTGCTCAGGCTTATGGCGGCAACTTTGGATCTGGTGCTGTGGGCCAGAGCTCACAATTGCCTTCTCTAGGCATTCTTTTTGTACAGTGGTCTCTGCAGTCACAAGATACGGAGTGCAGTTACCCCTGACTCTGTAGGTGTGCGAGTCACTTCACTGGGGGCTGATCCCTTCAAATCTGTCAAAGGAAGTCAGTTTGAACATGCTGGCCTGGGTCTTGGTGATGGTAGATGCAAGCCTATCTGGTTGGGGGAGCTCATTGTCAGGATCAAGTGGCCCAGGGGAGTTGGTTCATCAACTGGTTAGAGGCCAAGACTATCCATTTGGCTCTTCTCTATTTCCTCCCACTGCTTTGGGGGAGGGTCATTCAAGTCCTCTCTGATAATGCCATGGTGGTAAACCAGTAGGAGGGAACCAAGAGCTGGGGTGTTTTGGTGGAGATGTCGCTTCTTTTTCATTGGCGGAAAGGAATCTTCGGTTACTGTTGGTGGCTCACATCGTTGATCAAGAAAATGTGCAAACTGATTTTATCAGCCAGAATCAGTTGGATCCTAGGGAATGGGAATTGAGTTTGGAAGCCCTTTACAGAATTTGTCACATGTGGGGTCATCTGCAAGTGGACGTTATGATGATCCATTGGAATATGAAGGCACACCACTTTTTCAGTCACTGGAGGGAGCAGGGGTCAATGGGCAATGACGCCCTGGTCTAGCCTTGGCCAGGAGGAGAGTTCCTGTATGTTTTCCCTCCATGGACACTCATAAGCAGATTGCTGTGGAGGAAAGAGGTGGAGAGCAGCTGTGTTGCGCTGGTGGTGCCAGACTGGCTGCATAAGCCCTGGTACGCGAATCTCATATGGCTTCAAGTAGATCAATCGTGCCTTCCGCAGAGGGGGAGGGCTTATGGTTCAGGGACCAGTGGCCATGGAAGATCTGGCTCCATTCTGTCTTATGGCCTGGTGCTTGAGGAGAGATGCCTCTGCAGTAAGAGGCACTCTCCTGCCATGGTTTTGACATTGCTGAAGTCTTTGTAGGCAGTCCACTTCCTTGGCTTATTTTCGTATCTGGCCACTGTTTTTAGCTATTCTGTTGGTTCAGGGCCACAGATCCATGTATTTTGGCCTTTCTACAGTGCAGCCTGGATAAGGGACTTGCCTTAAATTCCATGAAGGCGCAAGTCACAGCTATTTTGTGCTATCAGGGGCCCACATCAGGGTGGTTCTTCTATAGCGGCCCACCCTGATGTGGGCCGATTTTTGCAAAGCATGAAACGCTTGAGGCCTCCTTTTAGGCCCATTTTAATTCAATACTGAGTGCACTGATGAGCTTAACTGGGAACTTTTGAGTTGTGGTCACCCTGAGATTGCTGTTGATTAGCAGAGAGGGTGGGAGGAGGGTGAAGGAATGGAATAATATGTATCAGCTTTCTCTCTTCCACCCCTCATCCTCAACTAATCCACACTTTTTTTTCTCCCACCAATCACCAATCACCATCACCTCTCCCCCTCCTGAGATGACCCCAGCATTCTTCCCCTTCCTCTCACCATGACCCCAGCACCCTCAGCTCCATGACTTATGCATCCTCACTCCTCCCTCAGCCGAGTCCTGGAATCACACTTTGCAGACTGAATTTTGTGCATTGCAGCCCCTCTCCAGTTTCTCCCCACGTGCTGCTTGCAGTGTCTACTCCAGGCTCACCCCCGCCTCTCCTGTTCTCTGGAGGCTTACTGAGGAAGGGGAGTGGCTGAGCTGTATACAGAGAGGCCCTGAGATTTCTAGTGTTTCCCCAGAGACCCTGCAGTTAATGCAAATTCCCTGAGTCTCAGGGTGAAGTCCTGAAGTACGCTGATAAAGGATATCTCACAGGGATTCTGGTGGCTATTGCTTTGCAGGGTGGATCTCAGAACGTCTGGCCCTGTCTTGAAAAGCTCAAAGTTAGCTGGATAAACATATCTGACTAACTTTTAGCCAGGTATATTCAGCGGGGCAGCTATGCCTCTGAATATCTCAACAAAGTTATTTGGATAAATGTATACAGTTAGTCAGCTGGACAGCAGCTGACTGTCAGGCCCTGTATGTCTCTAACAGTGCTGTGTGCATGTGCTATGCGCTATATCATAAGATTGCAGAAAGACTAAATGAATTCTTTGCCTCAGTGTTTACTAATGAGGATGTTGGGGAGATACCAGTTCCGGAGATGGTTTTCTGGGGTGATGAGTCAGACAAACTGAACGAAATCACTGTGAACCTGGAAGATGTAGCAGGCCAGATTGACAAACTAAAGAGTAGCAAATCACCTGGACCAGATGGTATGCATCCTAGGATTCTGAAGGAACTAAAAAATGAAATTTCTGATCTATTAGTTAAAATTTGTAACCTATCATTAAAATCATCCATTGTACCTGAAGACTGGAGGGTGGTCAATGTAACCCCAATATTTAAAAAAGGCTCCAGGGGCGATCTGGGTAACTATAGACCAGTGAGCCTGACTTCAGTGCCGGGAAAAATAGTGGAAACTATTCTCAAGATCAAAATCGTAGAGCATATAGAAAGACATGATTTAATGGGACACAGTCAACATGGATTTACCCAAGGGAAATCTTGCTTAACAAATCTGCTTCATTTTTTTGAAGGGGTTAATAAATATGTGGATAAATGTGAACCGGTAGATGTAGTGTATTTGGATTTTCAGAAGGCGTTTGACAAAGTCCCTCATGAGAGGCTTCTACGAAAACTAAAAAGTCATGGGATAGGAGGCGATGTCCTTTCGTGGATTACAAACTGGTTAAAAGACAGGAAACAGAGAGTAGGATTAAATGGTCAATTTTCTCAGTGGAAAAGGGTAAACAGTGGAGTGCCTCAGGGATCTGTACTTGGACCGGTGCTTTTCAATATATATATATAAATGATCTGGAAAGGAATACGACGAGTGAGGTTATCAAATTTGCAGATGATACAAAATTATTCAGAGTAGTTAAATCACAGGCAGACTGTGATACATTACAGGAGGACCTTGCAAGACTGGAAGATTGGGCATCCAAATGGCAGATGAAATTTAATGTGGACAAGTGCAAGGTGATGCATATAGGGAAAAATAACCCTTGCTGTAGTTACACGATGTTAGGTTCCATATTAGGAGCTACCACCCAGGAAAAAGATCTAGGCATCATAGTGGATAATACTTTAAAATCGTCGGCTCAGTGTGCTGCAGCAGTCAAAAAAGCAAACAGAATGTTAGGAATTATTAGGAAGGGAATGGTTAATAGAAAGGAAAATGTCATAATGCCTCTGTATCGCTCCATGGTGAGACCCCACCTTGAATACTGTGTAAAATTCTGGTCGCCGCATCTCAAAAAAGATATAATTGTGATGGAGAAGGTACAGAGAAGGGCAACCAAAATGATAAAGGGGATGGAACAGCTCCCCTATGAGGAAAGGCTGAAGAGGTTAGGGCTGTTCAGCTTGGAGAAGAGACGGCTGAGGGGGGATATGATAGAGGTCTTTAAGATCATGAGAGGTCTTGAGCGAGTAGATGTGACTCGGTTATTTACACTTTCGAATAATAGAAGGACTAGGGGGCATTCCATGAAGTTAGCAAGTAGCACATTTAAGACTAATCAGAGAAAATTCTTTTTCACTCAACGCACAATAAAGCTCTGGAATTTGTTGCCAGAGGATGTGGTTAGTGCAGTTAGTGTAGCTGGGTTCAAAAAAGGTTTGGATAAGTTCTTGGAGGAGAAGTCCATTAATGGCTATTAATCAAGTTTAATTAGGGAATAGCCACTGCTATTAATTGCATCAGTAGCATGGGATCTTCTTGGTGTTTGGGTAATTGCCAGGTTCTTGTGGCCTGGTTTGGCCTCTGTTGGAAACAGGATGCTGGGCTTGATGGACCCTTGGTTTCACCCAGCATGGAAATTTCTTATGTTCTTATAGTACTTATTTCTGCTTTTAGGGAACCCTGTGTGACTTCCTTTGCCTGCCTTCTTTCCTTGGAGCAGTTTTGCTTTTCTGATATTCCTGGGCCCCTCAATCCATCTTTGCTAACGTGGAAAATCCTTTTCTCTGTAAGCATTTCATCCTAGGGATATGCAGAATCTCCCATGAAAGATCTGCAACTTAACGCAGCAGAACTGCTCCTGTAACCAGTCTGCCAAGAAATAGCAGGGACTTTATAGGAGGGCTGAGGGACTGTCGGGTCCTGTAACAGCAGAGCATTTGCAGGGTGAGTGCTGCTGTCAGAGCCTCCAGGAACCTGCAGGCACTTTGGAGAAGGGATAAATATTCCTATCGCTTATTTCTATGAACCAGCAGAGGTTGCTTTGTTCCTCTCTCTCTCTTGTGTCCTGTTAGGAGCGGCTGCAGAAGAATTCGCAGATTTCTAGGGATTGCACTGAGCTCAGGTCACACAGGTCACCTATTTAGGACTCTGCTGACCTGAGCTGGATTGAAGCTGTTGACCTAGGGGCAAAGGTCTCTGTAAGGTGGCAATTTCCCTGAAGCGCCCGGTGCTTCTGTAACGCATCTCTCAGACTCTGCAATGGTGCTGCACGTTCCTTCATCTCCCAGGAGAAAGCAGACTTCATAGAAAGAAAAGATCTTTGGGTCATGAGATTCGTGTTCCAGAGTCTGACCGTGTGATTTTATGGGAATGGTAAAATAAAACCTCTCTTGCTTGCTGGGATAGGTCTGTGGGCAGTCCTCCCCTGGGTGTCTCCCGGAGCCCATTGGCTGGAGGTCTCTGTGTAGACTGCATAAAGACGGCCAGCGAGGAACAGGAGGGAGCCCGTAGCTGCTGCAGGTAAGAGATCATCTCCTCTCTCTCCAGGAGCCTGTCTCACCTTCTTTGGTTTGTTTTGTGTTTTTGCCTCAAAGAGCATAATTGTGAATTGAGATCTTGGTTTGAAATTGGGCTGCAAAAAAGCGGTGTAAGTGTCCTTGGTGATTGGTTATTCCCTGTACATCCATCACTGCAGAGGGGGGAAAGTAATGATGAGACTGGAAGCTCAGTATAACATGGAGATTCCCTCAGGTGAGGCTCCACCAGCATAGCAGGCAGTATAACAGGGGAGACTGTCAGTGTGACATCAGGAGAGCAGGCAGTATAACAGGGGAGACTGTCAGTGTGACATCAGCACAGCAGGCAGACTCGTGCAGTATAACAGGGGAGACTGTCAGTATGACATCAGGAGAGCAGGCAGACTCCTGCAGTATAACAGGGGAGACTGTCAGTGTGACATCAGCATAGCAGGCAGTATAACAGGGGAGACTGTCAGTGTGACATCAGCAGAGCATGCAGACTCCTGCAGTATAACAGGGGAGACTGTCAGTGTGACATCAGCATAGCAGGCAGACTCATGCAGCATAACAGGGGAGACTGTCAGTGTGACATCAGGAGAGCAGGCACAGACTCATGCAGCATAACAGGGGAGACTGTCAGTGTGACATCAGGAGAGCAGGCAGAGACTCATGCAGTATAACAGGGGAGACTGTCAGTGTGACAGCATAGCAGGCAGACTCATGCAGCAGAACAGGGGAGACTGTCAGTGTGACATCAGGAGAGCAGGCAGACTCATGCAGCACAACAGGGGAGACTGTCAGTGTGACATCAGCATAGCAGGCAGTATAACAGGGGAGACTGTCAGTGTGACATCAGCAGAGCAGGCAGTATAACAGGGGAGACTGTCAGTGTGACATCAGGAGAGCAGGCAGACTTGTGCAGTATAACAGGGGAGACTGTCAGTGTGACATCAGGAGAGCAGGCAGACTCCTGCAGTATAACAGGGGAGACTGTCAGTGTGACATCAGCATAGCAGGCAGACTCATGCAGCACAACAGGGGAGACTGTCAGTGTGACATCAGCAGAGCAGGCAGAGACTCATGCAGCAGAACAGGGGAGACTGTCAGTGTGACATCAGGAGAGCAGGCAGACTCATGCAGCACAACAGGGGAGACTGTCAGTGTGACATCAGGAGAGCAGGCAGACTCGTGCAGTATAACAGGGGAGACTGTCAGTGTGACATCAGCATAGTAGGCAGACTCATGCAGTATAACAGGGGAGACTGCCATTGTGACATCAGCATAGCAGGCAGACTCATGCAGTATAACAGGGGAGACTGTCAGTGTGACATCAGCACAGCAGGCAGAGACTCATGCAGTATAACAGGGGAGACTGTCAGTGTGATATCAGCATAGCAGGCAGACTCATGCAGCAGAACAGGGGAGACTGTCAGTGTGACATCAGGAGAGCAGGGAGACTCATGCAGTATAACAGGGGAGACTGTCAGTGTGACATCAGGAGAGCAGGCAGACTCATGCAGCATAACAGGGGAGACTGTCAGTGTGACATCAGGAGAGCAGGCAGACTCATGCAGCACAACAGGGGAGACTGTCAGTGTGACATCAGGAGAGCAGGCAGACTCAGGCAGTATAACAGGGGAGACTGTCAGTGTGACATCAGGAGAGCAGGCAGACTCGTGCAGTATAACAGGGGAGACTGTCAGTGTGACATCAGGAGAGCAGGCAGACTCGTGCAGTATAACAGGGGAGACTGTCAGTGTGACATCAGCATAGCAGGCAGTATAACAGGGGAGACTGTCAGTGTGACATCAGGAGAGCAGGCAGAGACTCATGCAGTATAACAGGGGAGACTGTCAGTGTGAGGCAGACTCATGCAGTATAAAAGGGGAGACTGTCAGTGTGACATCAGGAGAGCAGGCAGACTCATGCAGCAGAACAGGGGAGACTGTCAGTGTGACATCAGCATATCAGGCAGACTCCTGCAGTATAACAGGGGAGACTGTCAGTGTGACATCAGGAGAGCAGGCAGACTCATGCAGCAGAACAGGGGAGACTGTCAGTGTGACATCAGGAGAGCAGGCAGACTCATGCAGTATAACAGGGGAGACTGTCAGTATGACATCAGGAGAGCAGGCAGACTCATGCAGTATAACAGGGGAGACTGTCAGTGTGACATCAGGAGAGCAGGCAGACTCATGCAGTATAACAGGGGAGACTGTCAGTGTGACATCAGGAGAGCAGGCAGACTCATGCAGCAGAACAGGGGAGACTGTCAGTATGACATCAGGAGAGCAGGCAGACTCATGCAGTATAACAGGGGAGACTGTCAGTGTGACATCAGGAGAGCAGGCAGACTCATGCAGCAGAACAGGGGAGACTGTCAGTGTGACATCAGGAGAGCAGGCAGACTCATGCAGTATAACAGGGGAGACTGTCAGTGTGACATCAGCATAGCAGGCAGAGATTCATGCAGTATAACAGGGGAGACTGTCAGTGTGACATCAGCATAGCAGGCAGACTCATGCAGCACAACAGGGGAGACTGTCAGTGTGACATCAGCAGAGCAGGCAGAGACTCATGCAGCAGAACAGGGGAGACTGTCAGTGTGACATCAGGAGAGCAGGCAGACTCATGCAGTATAACAGGGGAGACTGTCAGTGTGACATGAGGAGAGCAGGCAGACTCATGCAGTATAACAGGGGAGACTGTCAGTGTGACATCAGGAGAGCAGGCAGACTCATGCAGTATAACAGGGGAGACTGTCAGTGTGACATCAGGAGAGCAGGCAGACTCATGCAGTATAACAGGGGAGACTGTCAGTGTGACATCAGGAGAGCAGGCAGACTCATGCAGCAGAACAGGGGAGACTGTCAGTATGACATCAGGAGAGCAGGCAGACTCATGCAGTATAACAGGGGAGACTGTCAGTGTGACATCAGGAGAGCAGGCAGACTCATGCAGTATAACAGGGGAGACTGTCAGTGTGACATCAGGAGAGCAGGCAGACTCATGCAGTATAACAGGGGAGACTGTCAGTGTGACATCAGGAGAGCAGGCAGACTCATGCAGCTCAACAGGGGAGACTGTCAGTGTGACATCAGGAGAGCAGGCAGACTCATGCAGTATAACAGGGGAGACTGTCAGTGTGACATCAGGAGAGCAGGCAGACTCATGCAGTACAACAGGGGAGACTGTCAGTGTGACATCAGGAGAGCAGGCAGACTCCTGCAGTATAAAAGGGGAGACTGTCAGTGTGACATCAGGAGAGCAGGCAGACTCATGCAGCAGAACAGGGGAGACTGTCAGTGTGACATCAGGAGAGCAGGCAGACTCATGCAGTATAACAGGGGAGACTGTCAGTGTGACATCAGGAGAGCAGGCAGACTCATGCAGTATAACAGGGGAGACTGTCAGTGTGACATCAGGAGAGCAGGCAGACTCATGCAGCATAACAGGGGAGACTGTCAGTGTGACATCAGGAGAGCAGGCAGAGACTCATGCAGCATAACAGGGGAGACTGTCTGTGTGACATCAGGAGAGCAGGCAGAGACTCATGCAGTATAACAGGGGAGACTGTCAGTGTAACATCAGCATAGCAGGCAGAGACTCATGCAGTATAACAGGGGAGACTGTCAGTGTGACATCAGCATAGCAGGCAGACTCATGCAGCATAACAGGGGAGTGTAGTTAAATCACAAGCAGACTGTGATACATTACAGGAAGACCTTGCAAGACTGGAAGATTGGGCATCCAAATGGCAGATGAAATTTAATGTGGACAAGTGCAAGGTGATGCATATAGGGAAAAATAACCCTTGCTGTAGTTACATATTGGGAGCTACCACCCAGGAAAGGGATCTGGGCATCATAGTGGATAATACTTTAAAATCATCGGCTCAGTGTGCTGCAGCAGTCAAAAAAGCAAACAGAATGTTAGGAATTATTAGGAAGGGAATGATGAATAAAATGGAAAATGTCATAATGCCTCTGTATCGCTCCATGGTGAGACCCCACCTTGAATACTGTGTACAATTCTGGTCACCACATCTCAAAAAAGATATAGTTGCGATGGAGAAGGTACAGAGAAGGGCAACCAAAATGATAAAGGGGCATGGAACAACTCCCCTATGAGGAAAGACTAAAGAGGTTAGGACTTTTCAGCTTGGAGAAGAGACGGCTGAGGGGGGATATGATAGAGGTGTTTAAAATCATGAGAGGTCTTGTACGAGTAGATGTGACTCGGTTATTTACACTTTCGAATAATAGAAGGACTAGGGGGCACTCCATGAAGTTAGCATGGGGCACATTTAAGACTAATCGGAGAAAATTATTTTTCACATCACACAATAAAGCTCTGGAATTTGTTGCCAGGGGATGTGGTTAGTGCAGTTAGTGTAGCTGGGTTCAAAAAAGGTTTGGATAAGTTCTTGGAGGAGAAGTGCATTACCTGCTATTAATCAATTTTACTTAGGGAATAGCTACTGCTATTAATTGCATCAGTAGCATGGGATCTTCTTAGTGTTTGAGTAATTGCCAGGTTCTTGTGGCCTGGATTGGCCTCTGTTGGAAACAGGAAGCTGGGCTTGATGGACCCTTGGTCTGACCCAGCATGGCAACTTCTTATGTTCTTATGACTGTCAGTGTGACATCAGCATAGCAGGCAGACTCATGCAGTATAACAGGGGAGACTGTCAGTGTGACATCAGGAGAGCAGGCAGAGACTCATGCAGTATAACAGGGGAGACTGTCAGTGTGACATCAGGAGAGCAGGAAGACTCTGATAGTATGTATGACAGTACAGTTGTCCGACTCAGGTGGTGGAACAGGACAGACTCTGTTACAGTAGGAGGGAGACTGTTTTCGAAAGAAAACAAACTCCATCACTATAATAAGGGAGATGATGTTGGTACAGCAGGGGAGAGTCCATCAGTACAGCGGGGGAGGTGATGTTGGCACAGCAGGGGAGAGTCCATCAGTACAGCGGGGGAGGTGATGTTGGTACAGCAGGGAGAGTCCATCAGTACAGCGGGGGAGGTGATGTTGGTACAGCAGGGGAGAGTCCATCAGTACAGCGGGGGAGGTGATGTTGGTACAGCAGGGAGAGTCCATCAGTACAGCGGGGGAGGTGATGTTGGTACAGCAGGGGAGAGTCCATCAGTACAGCGGGGGAGGTGATGTTGGTACAGCAGGGAGAGTCCATCAGTACAGCAGGGAGAGTCCATCAGTACAGCGGGGGAGGTGATGTTGGTACAGCAGGGAGAGTCCAGTACAGCGGGGGGAGGTGATGTTGGTACAGCAGGGAGAGTCCATCAGTACAGCGGGGGGAGGTGATGTTGGTACAGCAGGGGAGAGTCCATCAGTACAGCGGGGGGAGGTGATGTTGGTACAGCAGGGGAGAGTCCATCAGTACAGTGGGGGGAGGTGCTGTTGGTACAGCAGGGGAGAGTCCATCAGTACAGCGGGGGGAGGTGCTGTTGGTACAGCAGGGAGAGTCCATCAGTACAGCGGGGGAGGTGATGTTGGTACAGCAGGGGAGAGTCCATCAGTACAGCGGAGGAGGTGATGTTGGTACAGCAGGGGAGAGTCCATCAGTACAGCGGGGGAGGTGATGTTGGTACAGCAGGGAGAGTCCATCAGTACAGTGGGGGGAGGTGCTGTTGGTACAGCAGGGGAGAGTCCATCAGTACAGCGGGGGGAGGTGCTGTTGGTACAGCAGGGAGAGTCCATCAGTACAGCGGGGGGAGGTGCTGTTGGTACAGCAGGGGAGAGTCCATCAGTACAGCGGGGGAGGTGATGTTGGTACAGCAGGGAGAGTCCATCAGTACAGCGGGGGAGGTGATGTTGGTACAGCAGGGGAGAGTCCATCTGTACAGTGGGGGAGGTTGGTAATACATTCATTGTGCATTCATAGAAATAGGGAACTGCTTTGTTTTTTTTTTTTTAATTGTACGAGGTCTTTATTCAGGTGCCAGCTGGCTGGGAAAGTTAGGCAGATAAACTTATGTGTCTAACTTAGCCGGGATATTCAGTGGGGCAGGCCTGTCCTGCATGTACCTAGCTATCTGCTGTTTGGCTGTCCTAAAGTTATTGGGCTATGTCAAGGGCACTGCGACCAGCGGGACTTTAAAATCCTAGGGTTTGTGCTGCTAAGTGCCAAGCCTCTCTATATATTTAAGATTCAGCTCTTGTAAAACACATCCAGTAGGGGCAGGGTGCCAGTACCACCAGGAATGAATTTATCAAGATGTAAAGAGACTGCAAAGAAATACGGCCAGGCGGTGACTGAAAAGCAAACAATGCAGAAAGGGGTAAGGCATTTTCTGTTTTGCCTTGTCCCCCTTCCTCCCGGTACTCCTGCTGCCCCCCTCCTGGTTGCCCTAGAGACTCCCTTAATCAGGGTTCAGGATCACTCGGGAAGACGAGCCCTATGAGCCAGTGACAGAAAGGAATGGGGACGAGACGGGACCTGCTGGGATGGAGTGAGCTGCACTGGGGGTTTGAGAGCATTGCTGAACTTTCGTAGAGAGATTTGGTGGCGTTCTAGCGTCTCTTGCAAGCACGGGAGGAAGCAGTGACGCGTGAAACAGGAGAAACGGTAGAGTTGCTGTGGATGGTAAGTGGAGCGGCTTCCTTTTCCCCATGGTTGCAGTGGTACGACTGGACACAGCAGAACACCTCAGTACTTTGAGGAAGAAGTGACCACACGACGTAGCTCCAGAGTCTGAGCGGAAGGTCTGTTTAGCCTTCATAATTCATAGCGGATGGAAACCGCGGTGCATTAAAATGAGGCAAACCAATCAGCGACCCTGCTTAAGCACTCGTGGTGTCACCGGAAGGCAGATCCCTGTGGTGCTTCTGTTCCTGCTGACGATTTTGGAGCAGGAACGGCAGCCGTATTTGTTTAGCAGACAGTGAGGGGGAAAACCCCCAATCCTCTCTCCTTCTCCGTATTCCTCAGAGCAGTTCAGCTTGGGCCCTGAGCACAGATGGTCACTTTTCCCCTTTCGGGGTATTTAGCTGCTGCTGCATGGCCTTAAACTCCGCTCTGTTATTACAGTTTATAAGCTGCTTCTTCTTCAAGCATTGGGTTGGGATTGCTCCTGGTTCCAGGTTGTTGCCCTCCTGTAGCCTCTCTTGGCTCAGGATGGTGGAACAGTCGTCTCGCTCAAGCACTAGAAACAGGGGCTGCCCTTTCCACCCTGCCCTGCTGTGCTGAAATCACGAGGAAGTTTGAGGGAGGCTGCAAGGCACAGACCCACGGGCCTGTTCAGGGATAGCCTGTGCTTGGGGGACCTGGGAAATTTTATGCTCTGTTTGTGAAGCACCTTCATGATGAGGGGCGTGAATGCCTCGGGTGCTTCTCGGAGGCAGAAGTCTCAAGAAGTCTGCTCCGGCATTCTCTCCCTGTTGGGTACAGGAGGCAGGAGAGGTTCTTGGGGTAGGATTGCTTGGTAAAGGCAGCAGTGGCAAACCAAAAGTTTCCATCTAGTCTGCCCAACAGATCGATTAGACTCGTGGTTTCTCCCCATTCCTTCTCTTAAGGGTATTGCCTCCTATACCATGCAAGTTACCCCATGCATTTTGTTAGGGTAGCAGCTGCCGCTACATACAGGTTACCCCATACCTTTGGTTAAGGGTAATGGCTGCCGTTGCATGCAGGTTACCCCCTGTGCCTTCTACTGATGGTGGTGACTGCGACAGCTGCTCCCATTCCTTCAGTTAAGGTAGTAACTGCTGCTCCAGGTAGGTTACTCTGATGCCTTCCGTTATTTAACATTAGTTAACATTTATATTGCTCCATTGTGTGATGTTTTGCAAGAACTAGATATAGAATTTTAGGTTGTTCGCAGATAATAATTCAATTTTGGTTTCCAATAAAGGGATCACTGCAGGAATCCTTGTACAAGCGGAAATCCTATCTCCAGATGATTAAAAACGAGTGGAATCGGAGTTGTTTATCACTGAATTTGAGTAAACTGAAATAATGATATTAAATAAAAGTGATTGAAAGATGGGTGAATGTCTGGCTTTTTTGTTTGAAGGGGTTTATTTTAAGTTATCTGGAATGGTGCGCGATCTGGGGGCCTGGATTGAGTCTGGGTTATTGATGAAGGAACATGTTTTGAATTTGGTAAGAATGGGGTATTTTAGATTGCGGCTATTGTGTCGCCTGAAACCATATTTGGAGAGTAAGGATTTTAGATTAGTTTTATAAACATAGATTTTAAATAAAGTGAATTATTGTAATTCACTACTTTTGGGTTTGCCAAAGAGAGTTATTAAGTCTTTATAAATACTTCAGAATTCGATTGCTAGGGTGCTATGTGTGTTGGAAGATATGACCATTTTATGTCCGTCCTCTGTCACCTCCATTGGCTGCCTGTAGGATTAAGTTTAAAATCTTATGCCTCGTGCACAGATGTGTTCATGGGGGTGTAAAGACTGGGTTGGGGGCTAGATTACAGTAGTAGATACCACAAAGAAAGCTGCGTATGGCTAACAAATGTTTCTTAATGATGCCTTCGATTAAACATGCTCATTTGAATGCAACTCGTGCTAGGGCCATATCAGTAGCTGGACCGTTGATCTGGAATACATTGCCTGAAAATATGTGTCTATTGGAGGATTATACATTATTTTAAAAAGCATTACAAACTTCTTTTTTTAATTAAATATTTCAGGACTATGTGGGTGGATAAGCATTAAGAGGTGAATAAAATAATGGTCATATGCAGAAAGATGAATGTAATTTTATTAGAATTGTAGATCATTTAACATTTTTTGTAATGATGTAAATTGCAATGATTGTAATTGTTTGTGCTCTGTGATTGATATTATGTATGTTTTAAATTTGTACACCATTTACATTTACTGATAAATGGTATTTAAATAGATAAAATTAAATAAAACAAAAAGGAGTAGTAACTTCCACATCCGAACAGTTAGCCTACACGCCTTCTGTTAAGGGTTGTAACTGCTGCTCTGTGTGGTTTATGCTGTTGCCTTTTGTTGAAATAGAATTGGGAATAGCTATGATCCATGGCCCATAGTTTAAAGGCTCTACACTTTGTTGGCTTGAAGGTCGTCTGAATGAGTGCGAAGGACCCTGGGAGTCTTCGCTGCCAGCTCTGATGCTCTTACGCACAGGAGTATGAGGTCGATCACCTTTTTCCCATTATCAGGTCTTTTGTTCCAAAAGAATAGCAAAGATACCCGTCCTCCAAATTACAAGGTACAGAGAAGGGCTACCAAAATGATAAGGGGAATGGAACAACTCCCCTATGAGGAAAGACTAAAGAGGTTAGGACTTTTCAGCTTGGAGAAGAGACGACTGAGGGGGGATATGATAGAGGTGTTTAAAATCATGAGAGGTCTAGAACGGGTAGATGTGAATCGGTTATTTACTCTTTCGGATAGTAAAAAGACTAGGGGGCACTCCATGAAGTTAGCATGGGGCACATTTAAAACTAATCGGAGAATGTTCTTTTTTACTCAACGCACAATTAAACTCTGGAATTTGTTGCCAGAGAATGTGATTCGTGCAGTTAGTATAGCTGGGTTTAAAAAAAGATTGGATAAGTTCTTGGAGGAGAAGTCCATTACCTGCTATTAATTAAGTTGACTTAGGGGTAGATTTTCAGAGCCCTGCTCGCCTAAATCCGCCCAAAACCGGGCGGATTTACGCGAGCAGGGCCCTGCGCGCCGGTGAGCCTATTTTACATAGGCTCACCGGCGCGCGCACAACCCCGGGACTCGCGTAAGTCCCGGGGTTTTCGGAGTGGGCGTGTCGGGAGGCGTGTCGGGGGGCGGGGCCGGATTGCGCGGCGTTTCGGGGGCGTGCCGGCAGCGTTTTGGGGGCGGGTACGGGGGCGTGGCTACGCCCCGGGGCGGTCCGGGGGCGTGGCCTCGCCCTCCGTACCCGCCCCCAGGTCGCGGCCCGGCGCGCAGGGGTCCCGCTCGCGCGCGGGGATTTACGCCTCCCTCTGGGAGGCGTAAATCCCCCGACAAAGGTAGGATCGGGGTTTAGACAGGGCCGGGCGGGTGGGTTAGGTAGGGGAAGGGAGGGGAAGGTGAGGGGAGGGCAAAGGAAAGTTCCCTTCTAGGCCGCTCCGATTTCGGAGCGGCCTAGGAGGGAACGGGGGTAGGCTGCGCGGCTCGGCGCGCGCAGGCTATACGAAATCGATAGCCTTGCGCGCGCCGATCCAGGATTTTAGCCGATACGCGCGACTATGCGCGTATCTACTAAAATCCAGCGTACTTTTGTTTGCGCCTGGAGCGCAAACAAAAGTAGGCTGTTCGCGCTCGTTTGAAAATCTACCCCTTAGAGAATAGCCACTGCCATTAGCAATGGTTACATGGAATAGACTTAGTTTTTGGGTACTTGCCAGGTTCTTATGGCCCGGATTGGCCACTGTTGGAAACAGGATGCTGGGCTTGATGGACCCTTGGTCTGACCCAGTATGGCATGTTCTTATGTTCTTAACATTATCCAGCCGTTTGCAGATACTTTTATAGTTTCCCCATGCAACGCCACAGAGAAAAGAGCTGCCATGCAAGCCACATTGTAGTGACTGATCACATTAAAAGTTGTAGTCCCAGTAGAAAGGGAACTGGAATGTTTGCATCGTATTCTATTTATTTTGTGGTTCCCAAAAGGAGGGTTCCTTTCATCCCATTTTTGGATCTCAAGAGAGATGACCATTTTTTTTTTTTTAGTTACCCACTTCAGGATGTGATCAGTGATTATAGCAGTGCAGAAGGGGAAGTTGCTCACTTGGTTCATTTTGACAGAGGCCTAATTGTATAATCTGAATCCAGAAGGACCATCAGCGATTTTTGTGTTATGCAGTCCTAGACCATCATTACCACTTTCAGGCCTTGCCGTTCAGAGTGGTTATGGCACCCAGAATCTTTCTCAAGGAAACAGTGATGGAAGCAGTTGCACTTCACAAGGATGGCATCTTGGGTCATCCATTTCTGGATAATTGCTTAATCAGGGCTAGACGAGTGATGGAGAGTCATATTATGTTTCACAGGGTAGTCCAACTGCTGCAAAAGTTAGATTGGGTAGTGAAATCTAGCCAAGAGCAGTTCATAGTCCTCCCAGACCCTGGAATATTTGACGATTTGGTTTGATGCTGCATAAGGCAAGCTGTTTCTCTTGGAGCAGTATAGCCAGAAGTTTTGGGGACAAATACAAGCCATGAGGATGACGGACCATCCGACTGTATGGGCTTATTTGCAGACATTGGGATAAATGGCTGCAACGTTAAGAACATAAGAAAATGCCATACTGGGTCAGACCAAGGGTCCATCAAGCCCAGCATCCTGTTTCCAACAGTGGCCAATCCAGGCCATAAGAACCTGGCAAGTACCCAAACACTAAGTCTATTCCATGTTACCATTGCTAATGTCAGTGGCTATTCTCTAAGTGAACTTAATAGCAGGTAATGAACTTTTCCTCCAAGAACTTATCCAATCCTTTTTTAAACACAGCTATACTAACTGCACTAACCACATCCTCTGGCAACAAATTCCAGAGTTTAATTGTGCGTTGAGTAAAAAAGAATTTTCTCCGATTAGTTTTAAATGTTCCCCATGCTAACTTCATGGAGTGCCCCCTAGTCTATTATCCGAAAGAGTAAATAACCTATTCACATCTACCTGTTCTAGACCTCTCATGATTTTAAATACCTCTATCATGTCCCCCCTCAGCCGTCTCTTCTCCAAGCTGAAAAGTCCTAACCTCTTTAGTCTTTCCTCATAGGGGAGCTGTTCCATTCCCCTTATCATTTTGGTAGCCCTTCTCTGTACCTTCTCCATCGCAATTATATCTTTTTTGAGAAGCGGCGACCAGAATTGTACACAGTATTCAAGGTGTGGTCTCACCATGGAGCGATACAGAGGCATTATGATATTTTCTGTTTTATTCACCATTCCCTTTCTAATAATTCCCAACATTCTGTTTGCTTTTTTGACTGCCGCAGCACACTGAACAGACGATTTCAATGTGTTATCCACTATGACGCCTAGATCTCTTTCTTGGGTTGTAGCACCTAATATGGAACCCAACATTGTGTAATTATAGCATGGGTTATTTTTCCCTATATGCATCACCTTGCACATCCACATTTGTCATTTGGATGCCCAATTTTCCAGTCTCACAAGGTCTTCCTGCAATTTATCACAATCTGCTTGTGATTTAACTACTCTGAACAATTTTGTGTCATCTGCAAATGTGATTATCTCACTCATCGTATTTCTTTCTAAATCATTTATAAATATATTGAAAAGTAAAGGTCCCAATACAGATCCCTGAAGATCTGTATTGGAGGCTATTCTGTGAGCAAGGATGCACATGCGTCCACTTCAGAGGATGTTGCTATCACAGTAGAATTCTCAATCTCAGTAATACATGATACAGCTTCCATCGTAGGTGAAGCAGAAGTTGTTCTGGTGTATGAAGAGAGATCATCTCTCCAAAGGAGTGGACTTGGAGATTGCCTACTGGATAGTGGTCAATATCGATGCTAGTTTCTTGGGCTGGGGAGTCACCTGTCAGGAACTATTTGCACAGAGACGGTAGACCCATGAGGATATGGATTAGTCCATCAATCAGTTGGAAGCTTGTGCAATTCAGTTGGCATTCTTGAAGCTTGCAGACCAGTTAAGTGGAATAGCAATAAGAGTAATGTTGGACAATGCCAAGGCAATAGCCTACATTAATTTATTTTATTTATTTAATTCTTTTCTATACCGGTATTAGTAGTTACATCATACTGGTTTACATCCGAACTGAAGGTAGAAAGTACATCAGACAGGGACAGTGGATGGGACTACAAGGAACATGAGAGAAGGGTAGCCGGAAACTGGCAAACAAGAAATCAGAATAAAGAAATAATGTTACACAATGTAACATAACAAATGAGTTCAAGTAACGTACTGATGCAGCAAGGGGTTAAGACACAGGGGATCTAATCTGGGTAAGCCTGTTTGAAAAGCCAGGTCTTTAATTTATTTTTGAATTTGATGGTGCAAGGCTCAAGTCGGAGGTTTGTGGGTAGTGAGTTCCAGCGGGTGGGACCAGCAATAGAGAAAGCTTGGTCCCTCGTGGAGATGAGGTGAGCCTTCTTGAGGGATGGGATATGGAGAGTTCCAGTACTGTTTGCTCTGGTGGGGCAGTCTGAGAGTGTGAGACGGAACGGCTCATCAAGCCAGTTGGAGTTGTGTCTGTAGATGGATTTGTGAATAATAGTAAGGGGTTTATAGAGGATACGCGAAGGGATCAGGAGCCAATGCAAGTCTTTAAGGATAGGGGTAATATGGTCATATTTACGGGCATTTGTGATAGTTCCCGTGACCGCATTCTAGAGCATTTGAAGCAGTTTTATGGTGGAATAGGGGAGGCCTAGGAGTAGGGAGTCGCAGTAGTCCATCTTGGATGAGAGGGTGGCTTGAATGACGGTGCAGAAATCATAAGTATGGAGTAAAGGTTTTAGTTTTTTCAGGACATTCTTATAGAAACCTTCCTTGAGGATAGAATTGATATATTTTTTCAGGTTCAGTTGCTGGTCAATCGACACCAAGGTCTCGTACAAAGAGCTGAAAGGAGATGGAGCTATATGCCGGGTTGCTTGCAAGGGAGGGTTTGGGGATATGGTGTTGGGAAATGAAGAACAGTTCAGTTTTAGAGTTATTTAGGACGAGGTGGAGATTCGTGAGTAGGGTGTTAATGGAAGCGAGACATTTCTCCCAGAATTTTAGAGAATCTGAGATTGAATCGTGAATTGGTATGATGATTTGGACGTCATCGGCATATAGGTAGAATTTGAGGCCAAGGTCGGATAGGAGCTGGCAAAAGGGGGTGAGGTAAATATTGAATATCATCAAGGAGGAACCTGAAGTCAATAGGTTTTTCTGGAAATGGACGACCTGCTGCCATGGAAGAACAGCATCTTTAGGCACAGTCGGCTTCTCACATCGCAGGGGTAGACAATGTTTAGTCGGATTATCTCAGCAATCACACCTTGGGCCCAGGAGAATGGGAACTGGCATGCAAGGCCTTTGAGGTAATCATCTCTTGGTGGGGTCAGCCCTTCTTGACTGGAGAGCCACAGGAAAGTGAAGCTGCATCAGTTTTACAGTTGCAGCCAGGACTCTCAAGCGCTTGGACTCGATGCTCTCATTTAGACATGGTCGCAGAATGAGTTGCTCTATGTGTTTGCTTCATGGCCCATGATCGGCAGGTTCCAAAAGGAAGATAGCCCAGCATCTTGGTTCTTCTGGTGGCCAAGGATTCTCCATGAAGGCCTTGATATGCAGCTCTTCAGCATCTAATAGTAGGCGTCTAATTGTAGGCAGGCCATTGCGATTGCCTAAATGAAAGGACTGATTGAATCAGGGGCCGATTCTTCACAAAAATCCAGAATGCTTTTGTTTTACGGTTTGGCCCTTGAAAGGGCATGGTTGTTGAAGCATGGTTATTCCTTGGCGGTGGTGAGCACTTTGATATGAGCTTAAAAATGTTCTACTTCATTGGCTTAGTTAGGAGTCTGGAGAATTTTTGAGAATTGGTGCCGTTCACAGAAGTGTCTCCACTTGAGGGTGACGATTCCCTTAATCTTGGAGTTACTACAGGAAAGTTTGGTTAAGGGGTTGACCCTTTATACGCTAAGGGGCAGATTTTAAAAGGCGCGCGAATAGCCTACTTTTGTTTGCGCTCCAGGCGCAAACAAAAGTACGCTGGATTTTAGTAGATACGCGCGGAGCCGCGCGTATCTGCTAAAAACCTGGATCGGCGAGCGCAAGGCTATGGATTTTGTATAGCCGGCGCGCGCCAAGCCGCGCAGCCTACCCCCGTTCCCTCCGAGGCCGCTCCGAAATCGGAGCGGCCTCGGAGGGAACTTTCTTTTGCCCTCCCCTCACCTTCCCCTCCCTTCCCCTACCTAACCCACCCGCCCGGCCCTGTCTAAACCCCCCCCTTACCTTTGTCGGGGGATTTACACCTCCCTCCGGGAGGCGTAAATCCCCGCGCGCCAGCGGGCCTCCTGCGCGCCGGGCCGCGACCTGGGGGCGGGTACGGAGGGCGCGGCCACGCCCCGGACCGCCCCGGGCCGTAGCCACGCCCCGGGCCGTAGCCACGCCCCCATACCCGCCCCCAAAACGCTGCCGACACGCCCCCGAAACGCCGCAACGACCGGGCTCGCCCCCCAACACGCCCCCGACACGCCCCCCTCGGAGAACCCCGGGACTTACGCGAGTCCCGGGGCTCTGCGCACGCTGGGAGGCCTATGTAAAATAGGCTTCCCGGCGTGCAGGGCCCTGCTCGCGTAAATCCGCCCGGTTTTGGGAGGATTTACGCGAGCAGGGCTCTGAAAATCCGCCCCAAAAGGTGCAGGTGAAAGCTTTGGCTTCTTATGGAGGCAAGTTCAGGGTAGACATCTCTTTTTGCACCCAGGCATTTCTAGAATTTTGAGAGGTGTTAAGCATATTAGACTGCCAGTGCCACTTTGGGTTCTTAATCTGGTTTTGACCTGTTTGGATGGTTTCACCTTCCATCCTCTTCAGCAGTTTCCCTTGCACTTGCTAACTATGAAGATGGTGTTCCTTATGGCTATATGTTCAGGGAGGAGGATTTTGGAATTACAGACTCTTCCTTACTGGACAGAGTGCAGATTAGGACTGTACTTCCTTCTTGCTGAAGGTTGTTTCAGACTTTTACTTGAATGAGTCCATTTTGTTAGCATCTTTGGATAAGATTCTGGATGTACGGCCTTTAGAGATGAGACTGCATCTGTTTTGGCATCTTAAGGTTACCAGTGCTTTTTGGAAAGCAGTCTCTTTATCCTTCATGGCAGTGTGAAGAAAGGTGAAGCAGTTTAACACCCCACAGTGGCACATTGGATTAAGGAGATAATAATGGTGGCCTGTGTGAATGTGGAGAAGCCTTTGCACAGGCAAATTAGTGCTCATCCTTCCAGAGCTTAGGCAGACTATGTGAATCTGGGTCTTCCATTGCCAAGACAAATTAGAGCTCATTCTACAGGAGCACAGCTTGTGTCTTGGGTGGAGTTGCAATTGTTATCTCCAGAAATCTGTAGATCAGCGACGAGGTATCTGTTGCATACCTTCTCCAAGCAATATCGTTTGGACATTCGGTTCGGGAAGATGCATATTTTGCTAGAGTGGTATTGCAGGAAGTGCAGACTGTCTCCTGCTTGGTACATCCTGCTCATGTGGACTGGCTTACCTGAATGTAGAGGAAGGTGAATCATCCTTTCTTCTAGGACAGTCAGGCCTGTCCACACTCCCACCCTGAGCTGCCAGCACTGTGCTGTGCTGTACGGTATTTTCTTTGTCCTTCTCAGGGATATTCTCAGAGACAAAACTTGAAGGCTGATGCAGATTTCTAGGTCACCGAGGGACCTGGTAAGTATGTGCCTTCTTTACCAGTTAGGTTTATTACATTTATTTTTCTTCTGAGTTCAGTGCTTTTCCTCGCTGGAAGGCAAAAACAAGTAAATGGTTGGAGGAGGAAATGTATAGTATTGAAGTTAAAATTCAAGTGTTATTCAGTTGCACACAGTTGGCTTTCCCAGGAACACTGGCAGGCTGACGTCTGTGCAGGGCTATATGTGAGTGATGTCAGCAAGTCAGTGTTCTCTGTTTCCATCTGCTGGTTGATGTGCATAACCCACTTGTGTGGACTGGCCTGCCTGACCTAGAGAAAAGGAAATTATCAGGTAAGAAGTAATGGGGACAGGCACAGGAGATCCTCAGCGGTAGGGGAGTGAGGGGACAGGCACCGGAGATCCTCAGCGGTAGGGGAGTGAGGGGACAGGCACCGGAGATCCTCAGCGGTAGGGGAGTGAGGGGACAGGCACCGGAGATCCTCAGCGGTAGGGGAGTGAGGGGACAGGCACAGGGAGTTCCTCAGTAGTGGGGGTGAGTGGTAAAGTGAGAGATAAGTGGGGTCTGTGGTTTTGCAGCTGTAAAGGAGAATGAGCAGAGACTGGATGAGTCATCATAGTTTGTTTCCATGCATCCAAGGTAACAAATCCATTCTTCATTTTTATAAATAGTTGCTTCCTCATTCTGTAAGCTCCTATAGACTAAACTAAAATTGGAAGAAGGTCCGTGTACTTGAGGGAATGCTATACCCCCTTCTCTTGTCCTACAAGATTTTCCTGTTGTTTGACAATGTAGCTCAGCAGCTTTCATTGTACATTTGCATTATTAGACAGCCTAAGCTGGCAAAGGTGATTTCAGGGAGGCTTCTAAAAAAAACGGAAAAGAATAGCACAAAAATAGCATTTGATACATTTACGTTGTAAATACCAAGAGCGGAACCTAGGGCAGGCCCACACATTGATTCTGCCCCACATAAGCAGTATTGTGATGTGCTGCCAGCTTCTTATCACTGCTGGGCATCTTTATTTCATTGTCTTTTATTTATATATTAGACTCATAGTCTGTGTTTCCCAGAGACGTGCAAGGTAGCTTACAAAACAATCAACACAGAAATACCATAAATTGTGTAAAAATGAAAACCAGAGCTTTAGAACGATAACTGTTGGGCTCGTTAGTCCTGGATCGTGGTTCCAGAGGCCATATCTCAAGTCAGTTTAGGTGGTAAATTTCCCTTGATATTAAATTACATTAATCTCCAGGATTCCCTGAGTGGGGAGAACATAAGACTTCTAGGCTCTGTGCATTACATATACTTAGTAGGGATGTGAATCATTTTTTGACGATTTAAAATATCGTCCGATATATTTTAAATCGTCAAAAATCGTTAGGGCCACGATACAATACCAATTCCCCCGATTTATCGTTAAAAAATCGTAAATCGGGGGAAGGGGGAGGGCAAGAAATCCGGCACCCTAAAACCCCCTAAAACCCACCCCTGACCCTTTAAATTAAATCCCCCACCCTCCCGAACCCCCCCCCAATGCTTTAAATTACCTGGGGATCCAGCGGTGGTCCAGAACGGCGGCGGTCCGGAACGGCCCCCTCAATTGCATCGTGTTGTCTTCAGCCGGCGCCATTTTGCAAAATGGCCGCCGCAAAATGGCGGCGGCCATAGACCAAAACGATTCGACGCAGGAGGTCGTTCCGGACCCCCGCTGGAATTTTGGCAAGTCTTGTGGGGGTCAGGAGGCCCCCCCAAGCTGGCCAAAAGTTCCTGGGAGTCCAGCGGGGTTCCAGGAGCGATTTCTTGCCGCAAATTGTTTTCCGTACGGAAAATGGCGCCGGCAGGAGATCGACTGCAGGAGGTCGTTCAGCGGGGGATTTGGAGGAACGTAGAAAACTGAGACTTCCATCTATTTTCCTTTGACTGCCTGCCCCTTTGCTTTATGGGGGTGAGATGTGTTATATTCCTGGTTAGATGTTACATATACATTTTTTGACTTATTTTTCACTTGTTTGATTACCATATCATAACATTTGTGTGCTCTTACTGACCACTAGATGGCGAACTGGTAATAGAAAATAATGGGTTCTATGTTCAATAACTGCAGGAGGTCAATAACAGCACAAAGGGCTTTCTGAAGGGGTTGTGGGAGATTTTCTAGAGCAGAAGGTTCACTAAAAAGACATAAGACATGCCATACTGGGTCAGACTAAGGGTCCATCAAGCCCAGCATCCTGTTTCCAACAGTGGCCAATCCAGGCCATAAGAACCTGGCAAGTACCCAAACACTAAGGGCCGGATATTTGGAATTATGAGAGCGCGTAAATTTGTGCGCGCAACCGCGCGCATATGTTATAAAATCCGGGGTCGGCGCGCACAAAGGGGCCTAGGGGAGCCTCCGATGGCTTTCCCCATTCCCGAAATCAGAGCGGCCTCAGAGGGAACTTTCCTTCTGCTACTCCCCACCCCCCAGCCCTACCTAAATCCCACCCCCCTAACTTTGTTTGCCCTATTTACGCCTGCCCCCGGATCAGCACCCCGTCCATGCCCTTGCCCCTTTTTCAAAGCCCTGGGACATATGCGCGTCCCGGGGCTTGTGCGCGTCGCCGAGCCTATGCAAAATAGGCTCGGCGCACGCAGGAGGGGTTTTAAAGGGTTACGCGTGTATGTTATGCGCGTAACCCTTTGAAAATCCGCCCCCTGTCTATCCCAAGCTACTGTTGCTAGTAATAGCAGTCTCTATTTTCTAAGTCAATTTAATTAATAGCAGGTAATGGACTTCTCCTCCAAGAACTTATTCAATCCTTTTTTAAACACAGCTATACTAACTGCACTAACCACATCTTCTGGCAACAAATTCCAGAGTTTAATTGTGCGTTGAGTGAAAAAGAACTTTCTCTGATTAGTTTTAAATGTGCCCCATGCTAACTTCATGGAGTGCCCCCTAGTCTTTCTATTATCCGAAAGAGTAAATAACCTATTCACATCTACCTGTTCTAGACCTCTCATGATTTTAAACACCTCTATCATATCCCCCCCTCAGTCGTCTCTTCTCCAAGCTGAAAAGTCCTAACCTCTTTAGTCTTTCCTCATAGGGGAGCTGTTCCATCCCCTTTATCATTTTGGTCACCCTTCTCTGTACCTTCTCCATCGCAACTATATCTTTTTTGAGATGCGGTAACCAGAATTGTACACAGTATTCAAGGTGCGGACTCACCATGGAGTGATACAGAGGCATTATGACGTTTTCCATTTTATTCACCATTCCCTTTCTAATAATTCCCAACATTCTGTTTGCTTTTTTGACTGCCGCAGCACACTGAGCCGACGATTTAAATGTGTTATCCACCATGACACCTAGATCTCTTTCTTGGGTGGTAACTCCTAATATGGAACCTAACATTGTGTAACGATAGCATGGGTTATTTTATCCTATGTGCATCACCTTGCACTTATCCACATTAAATTTCATCTGACATTTCCATTTTTCCATGCTCAAAAAGTTGGACCATTAGATGACTGAGGGATTAAAGGGGCTCTTAGGGAAGATAAGGCCATTGCAGAAAGACTAAATGAATTCTTTGCTTCCGTGTTTACTAATGAGGATGTTGGGGAGATACCAGTTCCGGAGATGGTTTTCAGGGGTGATGAGTCAGACGAACTGAACGAAATCACTGTGAACCTGGAAGATGTAGTAGGCCAGATTGACAAACTAAAGAGTAGCAAATCACCTGGACTGGAAAGTATGCATCCTAGGCTACTAAAGGAACTAAAAAATGAAATTTCTGATCTATTAGTTAAAATTTGTAACCTATCATTAAAATTATCCATTGTACCTGAAGACTGGAGGGTGGCCAATGTAACCCCAATATTTAAAAAAGGCTCCAGGGCCGATCCGGGTAACTATAGACCAGTGAGCCTAACTTCAGTGCCGGGAAATATAGTGGAAACTTCTCAAGATCAAAATCGTAGAGCATATAGAAAGATATGGTTTAATGGAACACAGTCAACATGGATTTACTCAAGGGAAGTCTTGCCTAACAAATCTGCTGCATTTTTTTGAAGGGGTTAATAAACATGTGGATAAAGGTGAACCAGTAGATGTAGTGTATTTGGATTTTCAAAAGGCATTTGACAAAGTCCCTCATCAGAGGCTTCTACGAAAACTAAAAAGTCATGGCATAGGAGGCAATGTCCTTTTGTGGATTACTAACTGGTTAAAAGACAGGAAACAGAGAGTAGGACTAAATGGTCAATTTTCTCAGTGGAAAAGGGTAAACAGTGGAGTGCCTCAGGGATCTGTACTTGGACAGGTGCTTTTCAATATATATATATATATATATATATATATATATATATATATATATATATAAATGATCTGGAAAGGAATAAGACGAGTGATGTCATCAAATTTGCGGATGATACAAAATTATTCAGAGTAGTTAAATCACAAGCAGACTGTGATACATTACAGGAGGACCTTGCAAGACTGGAAGATTGGACATCCAAATGTCAGATGAAATTTAATGTGGACAAGTGCAAGATGTTGCATATAGGGAAAAATAACCCTTGCTGTAATTACACGATGTTAGATTCCATATTAGGAGCTACCACTCAGGAAAGAGATATAGGCATCATAGTGGATAATACTTTAAAATCGTCGGCTCAGTGTGCTACAGCAGTCAAAAAAGCAAACAGAATGTTAGGAATTATTAGGAAGGGTATGGTTAATAAAACGGAAAATGTCATAATGCCTCTATATCGCCCCATGGTGAGACTACACCTTGAATACTGTGTACAATTCTGGTCGCCGCATCTCAAAAAAGATATAGTTGAGATGGAGAAGGAAGGTACAGAGAAGGGCTACCAAAATGATAAAGGGGATGGAACAGCTCCCCTATGAGGAAAGGCTGAAGAGGTTAGGGCTGTTCAGCTTGGAGAAGAGACGGCTGAGGGGGGGATATGATAGAGGTCTTTAAAATCATGAGAGGTCTTGAGCGAGTAGATGTGACTCGGTTATTTACACTTTCGAATAATAGAAGGACTAGGGGGCATTCCATGAAGTTAGCAAGTAGCACATTTAAGACTAATCGGAGAAAATTCTTTTTCACTCAACGCACAATAAAGCTCTGGAATTTGTTGCCAGAGGATGTGGTTAGTGCAGTTAGTGTAGCTGGGTTCAAGAAAGGTTTGGATAAGTTCTTGGAGGAGAAGTTCATTAATGGCTATTAATCAAGTTTACTTAGGGAATAGCCACTGCTATTAATTGCATCGGTAGCATGGGATCTTCTTAGTGTTTGGATAATTGCCAGATTCTTGTGGCCTGGTTTGGCCTCTGTTGGAAACAGGATGCTGGGCTTGATGGACCCTTGGTCTGACCCAGCATGGCAATTTCTTAAGTCTTCCTGCAATTTATCACAATCTGCTTGTGATTTAACTACTCTGAACAATTTTATATCATCTGCATATTTGATTACCTCACTCATCGTGTTTCTTTCCAGATCATTTATAAATATATTGAAAAGTAAGGGTCCCAATACAGATCCCTGAGGCACTCCACTGCCCACACCTTTCCATTGAGAAAATTGTCAATTTAATCCTACTTTCTGTTTCCTGTCTTTTATCCAATTTGTAATCCAAGAAAGGACATCGCCACCTAACCCATGACCTTTTTGCTTTTCCTAGAAGACTCTCATGAGGAACTTTGTGAACGCCTTCTGAAAATCCAAGTATACTATGTCTACTGGTTCACCTTTATCCACATGTTTATTAACTCCTTCAAAAATGTGAAGCAGATTTGTGAGGCAAAACTTGCCTTGGGTAAAGCCATGCTGACTTTGTTCCATTAAACCATGTCTTTCTATATGTTCTGTGATTTTGATGTTTAGAACACTTTCCACTATTTTTCCTGGCACTGAAGTCAGGCTAACCAGTCTGTAGTTTCCCGGATCGCCCCTGGAGCCCTTTTTTAAATAGTGGGGTTACATTTGCTATCCTCCAGTCTTCAGGTACAATGGATGATTTTAATGATAAGTTACAAATTTTTACTAATAGGTCTGAAATTTCATTTTTTAGTTCCCTCAGAACCCTGGGGTGTATACCATCTGGTCCAGGTGATTTACTACTCTTCAGTTTATCAATCAGGCCTACCACATCTAGGTTCACCATGATTTGGTTCAGTCCATCTGAATCATTACCCATGAAAACCTTCTTCGGTACGGGTACCTCCCCAACATCCTCTTCAATAAACGCATCATTTAATCTTTCCGCGATGGCCTTATCTTCTCTAAGTGCCCCTTTAATTCCTCGATCATTTAACGGTCCAACTGACTCCCTCATAGGCTTTCTGCTTTGGATATATATGGTCATGGGAGGAGAACAGCCAATATGAAGTGGATACTATAAGGAGAGGGTCTGTGAATTTGGATTCAGACACAATCTAGATTGGACTAAACACATTTAACTATTAACTCCATGGGAGTGAAGCTCATAAACGTGCCCTAAACCATGGGGAACAGAAGAAGAGAAAATTGGTTTTACCATCTTTAATTTTAAGAGGTCTTTTAGTCTTGTTAATTAACTTTCTTTTTTTTTAATCATTGTCTTGCTTTATGAAATCTCCCAAGTGTCTTGTCTTATTAGATTGTAAGCTCTATCGAGCAGGGACTTTTGTTTGTGTTTGTAAAGTGCTGCATATGTTGTGTAGCGCTATAGAAATATTACGTAATGGTTAGAACTTTATCAAATATCTCACTTATACCATTCTCAAGTGAACATGACAGCTGTAATTATCATTTCCTCATTTCATAACATATGAGCATTGTGTGCTTCTTACTGTATAGTGATGTTAGCTCTCATCCGTGCTGTTATCACTGCTGGTACAAGAACTTTATTCTGGAAACTAAGTATTAGAGATGTGAATCGTGTCCTCGATCGTCTTAACGATCGATTTCGGCTGGAGGGGGAGGGAATCGTATTGTTGCCGTTTGGGGTGGGTAAACTATCGTGAAAATCGTTAAAATCGTGAGCCGGCACACTAAAACCCCCTAAAACCCACCCCCGACCCTTTAAATTAAATCCCCCACCCTCCCGAACCCCTACCTTTGGGTAGGCGCTAATTTCTGAAAGTAAAATGTGCGGCTTGGCTGCACATTTTACTTTCTGAATCACGCGCAAATATCTAATAGGGCCATCAACATGCATTTGCATGTTGAGGGCGCTATTAGGTTTGGCGGGTTGGACGCGCATTTTCTGCCCCTTACTGAATAAGGGGTAAGGGAAAATGTGCGTCCAAATGCCGTCTAATAGTGCGCTCCGTCGGAAGGATCATTCTGGTCACTGCACCCTGGGCCCTGACACTGCATACTGGCCTTCTTCATAAGGAAAACATTTTTTTCCATGTCATAGACAGTCGTCCACCCTGTTGTGCTGGGACTTCCCTGGCTCCAGCTGCACTCTCCACAATTTGACTAGACCAAATTGCAACTCGCCTGTTGGGGGCTGCAGTGTTGCGGTTCTTGCTTGGAGTGGGTAGAACCTCCACTCCATCTTTCCTTAGCCACTACCATTTCAGGTCTCCGCCTACCCTACAATGATTATGAAGATTTGTTTTCAAAGAAGAAGGTGGAGACACTGCCATCCCATAGGGAGTTTAATTGCGGATTGAGTTGCTCTTGGGTACCATGCCTCTATGGGGTAGCATATATCCCTTGTCTCGTCCCGAGACCAAGGTGTTATGGTCTGAGTATATCCACCAGAATCTTGACCCAGGCTTCAACAGCAGTCCACATCCCCAGCAGGCACAGGTTTCTTCTTTGTAGGGAAAAAAGATGGCTTCCTCAGCCCCTGTACCGATTACCATGGGCGGAACGCCATTACCAAGAAGAACCGGTACCCTTTACATTAATATCAGAACGTTTTGATCACCTTCAAGGGGCAAGGATCTTTACAAAACTAGACCTCCCAGAAGTCTACAACCTGATCCGCATCAAACCCAGGGATGAAATGGAAGACAGCATTCAAACACGCGGGATGGCCATTACGAATGCTCTTTACACTATGCATGCCTGACTGTCTTCCAAAAGATGATGAATGAGATCATCCAGGATTCTTCTCCATGTCTGTGTTGTCATATAGCTCGATGACATCCTCATTTTTTCCAGGATCTCAACTCCCATAACCATGATGTATGTCTGGTTTCCAGCAACTGCAGGACAACAACCTATATGCAAAACTGAAGAAATGCTTATTCGAAATAGTCTTCCCTTCCATATGGACCCAGACAAGGTCAAGAGTATCCAGGAATGGCCCCAACTAATAGAGCTCAGGGCACTGCAAAGATTTTTGGGGTTCGTTAACTATAACATCACTTTTTTGCTAACTACTCCAAGGTTGCTACCTCTCACTGTCCTCACCCACAAGGGAGTTTACACGAAGGTTTGGCCTCATGAATCCGTAGCAGCCTTTCAAGAATTAAAGGATGCCTTCCTACAGAAACCGTATCTTCACCATCTGGACCAGGCACGCCCCTTCATTGTGGAGGTGGACGCCTCTACCATAGCGTGGAGGCCATCCTGAACCAGTATTCCCCATCCTTGATCATTCTTTTCAAGGAATTTCTCACTGACTGAATGCAATTTTAGCATCTTGTGATCAAGCTAGCATTAGAGAAATAACGCCCATGGCTAGAAAGTGTGCAGCTATGTATTAACATCTACACAGATCATAAGAATCTGGAACAACTCCATCACACCCACTGGGGAGAAGAAAGAGCACTCACAAACACCCACAGGAGACAAGGAAGAGCATTGTCAGTCAATGAGGGAGAAGGGAGAATACAAGGAAGAGCACCCACAAACACCCACAGGAGACAAGGAAGAGCACTATCTGACAATGAGGAAGTGTTGAGTCCATCTGTTCCTGACGCCCTCTCTCCTCCCTCCTCACCTCTTTGGTGCCTCCCTCTTCATCCTTGGGAAGATTGGCTGCTGTGGCATCTTGCTGCTGTGATCCTCCGGCATACCCGGACCGGCTCCACACTGCTAACTGCCATGTTTCCTGGAGGCCTAGGGGCACGCGCACAGTGCAGCCCCTATTGAAGTACCGGCGATGGTGCGAACCTTGGGGGTGTCCCCCGAAGATGACGTCACCCGCGATGGATATTTAAGGTCTTAGAATTTGCTAACACATCGAGTTAGCAAGGATATGGAATGACAATGGATTTGGATTCGTTCTAAGCTACTCTGCCTCCTCAGACTAACCAGGGGTACCCACTCCTCGGGGGCCTCGCTCTCTCTCTTACTTTGTAGATTGCAGTCTGGAACCGACACTCGCTCCTCGAGGGCCCTTGTTCCAGGACTTCTTGGAATTCACTTCTGCCTGGAAGTCAGCACTGCCTACTACAGCTGTGAGTTACCATCGCTCTCTCAGAGCTTTCCCTGGAACCAGGTACTCGCTCCTCGAGGGCCTATACATTCCAGCTCCTGGGCTTCTATGAGACATTGTGTGAGTGTTACTATTAGGTTCAGTACATGAACTCTGCTTACCCTGCCTACTCACCATATTTCAGTTTCTCTACAGCTCAGCCTCCAGGGATCGCTGTTCCAGTACCTGAGGGACTACAGCCCAGCCGGGCATTCCAGCTCACTACTGCCACCTCTGGTGGTTCAGTATACTGTGTAATAAAAGAACTAGTGTGTGTCTGTCTCCTAACTCTGAGCCTGACCAGTGGTCCCTCTCGGGGTCTTCCCCGGGGGCATCTGCCACTGGTCCAAGGATCCACCCACAACTCTCCTAAATACTACAGATTGCTAACTCCTATCTGATTGCTCCTCCCATCAGATAGCGGTTTTATTACAACTAGGGCTTTGGTAGAGATGGTGGATAAATGATGTAAAGAAAATAAATGAAACGCATATGCCCTGTATGCAAGTAAGTTTACCTGGACTGAGTACAGATATTCCCAGGGCATAGATGTGGAGGAGTTTGAACTTACATGCAAAATTTTGCATTTTAAAAGGATGCGTGTCAAATTTCCCAAAACATTTCTTTGCAGATAATAGCAGGTCTGCCAGTAATTTTGATGGGGATAATTTTCAAAATGAACATACACATGTAAGGGAAGTGATGTAACTATGCACATGTTTGCCATCAAATTTATACAGGCTGTTATAAATTAACTGCTTTATGTATTAGTCTGACATGTAAAAATTGTCATGCCAAGAAAGATTGTATAATCTGAAATCTTTTTAAAAAAAAAGTAACTTTTACAGAATTACTGGCAAATTGCAAGATAACTGATGGGGACTAGACATCTCCAGAGAGATATTAATTGCAAATCTTGTGAAGATTCATTTTCTAAGCATTACATATTATCGGCTTTCAAGTTCATATTAAAATCTTTCTATGATTCCTAATTAAATATCCTACCTTTTCTTTTGTATTTTTAGCAATGGGAACCAATACATTTTTGCAGCTCTGTACTCTTCTGGTTGTCCTATGTGGTGAGTATGAAGAATTTCATTATTTCATGGATTCTCTACCAATTAACAAAAATGCTATTATCAAGGTAATAACTGTGGTGCCTTTGTCTTAAGGCAGACCATCTGAAGGCTTAGAGCTGGCTCCATTTATTTGCAGCTTTCTTCAATGAAAAAAGTGTTGACTCAAATTAAAGCAGTATTAGCTACAGTAAATGGGATTAGTGCCTGTGATAACTGAGTCTCCCAGCACAAGGCGCTTTATGTTATGATTTGATAGTATTATGGGATGTCTGGGTGCAATGGCTTTCTTCTTTCCTTTCAGGTACCACTTCAGTTTCCATTACTGGAGCATCTTCATTTTCCAATACAGAAAAAGTATTGCGTATGGGTTTTATCCTATCAGAACCCACTGTAATCCATTTATTCACAGAGTTCAACATCCTCTGTGGGAGTGTGGGAGGATATTTTATCTGCACAAATGGAAAGATTGGGTGTCTCTGGGTCACAGGTCTTTAGTCTACCAGAGTCCACTGTAATCCATTTATTTCTATGTTTCTATGGGAGTAGGGCAGGTTTTCTGAATGCTGTAAAGTGAGGGAGGCTTATCTGTTTCTTGCTAATTCCTGTTAAATTTGGGAACTCATTTTGAGGGAAAACAATAGTTAATTGCCATCCAAGATCCTCAGCTGGTAGAAATTTAAACCAGATAATTAAATTAAAGAGGAAAATAAGGCCTCTACTATCAATGTTATCATCCATCTGGAGACTAATGACCTTGCTAGGAACAGCATCCAAGTAATACAGAGAGATTTTCACACTTTGAGGAAGCAGATTGGGCACATAGTGAAGACTATTGCCTTTTCAGAAGTGTTACCTTTTCATAGAAAGGGGAATGAAAGGCTCTGCCATATACATAACTTCAATATATTTCTTAAAACCTGGAGTAAAGAAGAAGGTTTTGAATATATTGGGGGCTGGAGCCATATATGAAATAATAAGACTATAAGGTAAAGATGACCTACGTCTGTCTGTGGCAGGAGAAAAGATTTTAAGTGAAACATTCAAATCATATCATCATGATCAATTTATCTCACAGGCGGGTCGATACAGTAAAAATCGCGGGAGAGCGGGCGAGTACCCGCTCTCCTGGTGCACGCACAGGCCACTCTCCTGTGCACGCAATTCAGTAACTTAATTTATTTAAATTAGGGCCCACGATAAAAAAAGGCACTAGGGACACTAGTGCGTCCCTAGCGCCTCTTTTTGGACAGGAGTGGCGGCTGTCAGCGAGTTTGACAGCTGACACTCAATTTTGCCAGCGTCGGTTCTCAAACCCGCTGACAGCCACGGGTTCGAAAACCGGACGCCAGCAAAATTGAGCTTCCGGTTTTCAACCCGCGAGCCCATTTTAATTTTTTTTTTTTAATTTTTAAATTGTTTTAACTTTTGGGACCTCCGACTTTTCTGTGCACTTCTGTGCACTTCCCCGGCGCCGGAAGAAATTAATGCATTTAAATTAATATTAATTAATTTAAATAATAAATTAAAATAAAATTAAAATAATAATTAAAATAAATAAAAATAAAATAAATTTAAATTTAAATTATTAATTAATTTAAATAATAAATTAAAATAAAAAAATAACGCCTACCTTTGGGTAGGCGCTAATTTCTTAAAGTAAAATGTGCGGCTTGGCTGCACATTTTACTTACTGTATCGCGCGAGAATGACTAATAGGGCCATCAACATGCATTTGCATGTTGCGGGCGCTATTAGTCTCGGGGGGTGGGGGGGGGGTTGGACGCGTGTTTTCGAGAAGGGGTCAACAGTGACCCATATGGTATTTTTCCCATTGGAGACAGGCAAATCCACTATAAAGCCCATTGCGATATGGGTCCAGGGCTCGCTCAGAATGGGAAGTGGCTGCAAGAGTCCCCATGGCCTTCCTGCTGGAGGCTTATGACGGGCGCACGTAGGGCAGAACTCTTCGTAAGCTTGGGTATCCTTTCGAATTGTAGGCCACCAATAGTACTGCTGAAGAGTGGAGAGAGTCCTGGACTGACCCGGAGGTCAAAGAGTCGTGGGCACATTGCAAAACCTTCTGGTGGTACAGGAAGGTGGCAGACAGAATGATCTTAGCAGGGTCTATTATGTGCCGAGGTATATCGGGTACATCCTCTGTGACGAAAGACCTGGAGAGGGCATCAGCACAACCATTCTGATTGTCTGGGTGGTAACGCAGTATGAAATCGAATTGAGTAAAGAAGAGGGACCAGCGGGCCTGGCAGTGGTTTATAAACGCTGAGCATGATGTAGATACTCTAGATTTTTATGATCCGTGTATACGGTAATCTGGTGTTGTACCCCTTCGAGCTAGGATTGCCATTCCTCAAAGGCTAGCTTGATGGCCAACAATTCTTTATCCCCGATGGTATAATTAAGTTCTGCCAGTGAAAAGCATCGGGAAAAAAAAGAACAGGTTTGTAGAGTGTGAGTAGTGGTGTATTGACTCAGTACAGCTCCTAGTCCAATGTCAGAGGCATCGACCTCAACCACAAACGGGCGCATAGGGTCCAGATGGCAGAGACAAGTTTCCTTAAGGAAGGCAGACTTGAGGTCCTGAAAGCAGTCATAGCTTCAGGCGACCACTGAGAGGGTTTGGCCCCCTTGCGAGTCATGGCCGTGAGTGGTGCGGTCAGAGTAGAATAATGGTGAATAAAAGAGCGATAGTAATTGGCGAAGCCAAGGAATCTCTGGAGAGCCTTGAGGCCTATCACGGATGCTCTTTTATTGCACTATCATGTATCCCACTTAGTTAATTATTACTTGTATAACTTCCATATTATTCGTATGTTATTGTTTTTGTTATTAATGTTATTTCTACTATTCCTATTATAATCATGTGACAAATGTAAAGCCTGTTGCTAAGTTCTGTTCTCTGTAAACCGATGAGATGTTCCCAACGTTCGTCGGTATATAAAAGATATTAAATAAATAAATAAAATAAATATTTTTGAGGATCCATTTGAAACCCCTGGCTGGACACCACATAGCCCAGGAAAAGAATGGTCTCTTGTTTGAAGGAGCACTTCTCAAGCTTGGCGAAAAGTTGATTATCTCGTAGCCGCTGGAGGACCTGAGAGACATCCTGGCGATGGCTTTGAAGGTG